>NC_142607.1:29773013-29994557 GCF_041222555.1 Hakea prostrata | reverse complement strand
TTTCACCTGTCTCGATCCAGTTACAAAAGGTGTCCTACAAGTACTGCCATACAAAGCCTTGAATGGAGCCATGCCTATTGTTGCTTGATAACTATTTTATAGGCAAACTCAACCAAAGCTAGGTGTTCATCCCAATTACCACCCATATCCACCACACAAGATCTGAGCATGTCTTCCAATGTCTCGAATTGTCCGCTCGGATTGTCCATCGGACTGTGGATGATGAGCTGTACTCAAGTTCAATTGGGTTCCCAGGCCTTCTGCAAACTATTCCAAAACCTTGAGGTGAACCTAGGATCACGATCCGAAACAATACTCAATGGCACACCATGCGACGAACCACATTATCCACATAAAGCCCTGCTAGCTTATCCGAGTATGAGTGATCTTCATAGGAATGAAATGGGCTGATTTGGTCAACCTATCAACAATCACCCACACGGTGTCACCCCCTTCACTTGTCCGACACAAAGTAACAACAAAGACCAAGAAAACACCCCCCCCCCCCAAAATAGAAAAAAAAAAAAGCAAAGTAACCAGGAAGAAGGAGGTCCAACCAGCTCTCACACGTTGGCAAGCCCCACACTAAAAAAAAAAACATCCACCATCCCCCCACCCCACAAAAACAAAAAAAATGTTCCTTCAAGTCTTTGTACATCTTGGTGCTTCCGGGTGTATAGTAAAGACTGACTGGTGTGCTTCCTTCAATATTTCTTTCTTAACTTCTTCGTTTGCGGCACACACAGTCTTCCTCTAAACAATAAAGCACCATCCATGGATATACCAAAGTCGGGGTATGACTCAGGATTCGAAGAAATCTTCTCAACTTTGATCAAAAACTCTTGATCAGAACTCTGCAAAGCAACAATCTTATCTCTAAGACTAGATCTTGCCGTCATGGCAGAAAGAAAAAAATCAGAATTCTCAGGGACGATTTCCAAATCAAAACTCTCAATAGAAGACCACAATGGTAAACTCAAAGCATTCAAATCCAAAGTCTTCTCTGGTTCTTCCTACTAAGAGCATCAGCAACAACATTTGCTTTCCCAGGGTGATACTGAATATCACAATCATAATCAGAGACTAGTTCCAACCATCTCCTTTGTCTCATGTTCAACTCCTTTTGGGTAAAGAAGTATTTTAAACTCTTATGATCCGTGAAAATGGCAATCTTCTCACCGTAAAGGTAATGTCTCCAAATCTTCAAAGCAAAGACAACGGCGGCAAGTTCTAGATCGTGAGTGGGGTAATTCCGCTCATAATCCTTCAATTGCCGAGAAGCATAGGCTACGACCTTGCCATGTTGCATCAGTACACAACCCAAACCAATCTTTGACGCATCGGTATAAACTGTCATACCACCGGAACTATCAGGTATAGTCAAAACCGGGGCACTTGTCAATCTATCCTTCAACTCTTGGAAATTCTTCTCACAGGCGTCAGACCAAACAAACTTGTCTTCTTTCCTGGTCAACTTAGTCATAGGAGCAGCCAACCGAGAAAAGTTCTCAATAAACCTTCGGTAGTAACCCGCCAATCCAAGAAAACTTCTTATTTCCGTTACTGACTTCGGTCTTTCCCAATCAGCCACAGCTTGGACCTTTTCAGGATCGACACGAATACCTTCGGCTGAAACTACATGACCAAGGAATACCACTCTCTTAAGCCAGAAATCACACTTGCTAAACTTAGCAAACAACTTCTTTTCTCGCAACCTTTGCAACGTGAAACTTAGATGACTCGCATGCTCTTCATCGCTCTTCGAATAGATCAAGATGTCATCAATGAAAACAATCACGAACTTATCAAGCACATCATGAAATACTCGGTTCATGAGGTCAATGAACACCGCAGGAGCATTGGTCAATCCGAAGGGCATGACTCTAAACTCATAGTGACCGTACCGCGTTCGGAAAGCTGTCTTGAAGATATCACTAGACTTCACTTTCAATTGGTGATATCCGGACCTTAAGTCAATCTTTGAGAACACAACTGCACCCTTCAACTGATCGAAGAGATCATCAATTCTGGGCAGCGGATATCTATTCTTGATAGTCAACTTATTCAACTCACGGTAGTCGATGCACAAGCGCATACTACCGTCTTTCTTCTTGACGAACAAGACCGGAGCTCCCCAAGGTGACACACTAGGCTGCACGAAACCTCTATCAATGAGCTCATTCAACTGATTTTGCAACTCTTTCAACTCGGTAGGAGCCATCCCGTACGGAGCTTTAGATACCGGAGCAGCACCGGGGACGAGATCAATAGAGAATTCGACATCTCTGTCCGGAGGCACTCCGATAGATCATCGGGAAGACATCAACAAAGTCGCAGACAACTCGACTTCATCGACTCTTTTCTCCACTATACCCTTGCCTTCGAGATGAAGCATCATCCACTAGGGCATAGACTTGCATCGGTGCAGAAAAGGCACCTTCTTACAAACCCTTCTCTTTTCACCCTGAAATTCAAAGACCGGACTTCCACAAATATGGAACTGAATCTTCTTTGAGGAACAAAGGAACACAGCCTTGTGGGCTGTCAACCAATCAATTCCCAAAATAACATCGAAGTCCTTCATGTCAAGAATCACAAAATTGGCTTCCAAGTTCTTCTCACCAATCAATACAGGACATTTGGATAACCCCTTATCTAGTTTCACAACAGGACCAGTAGGTGTACTAATCAATAAACAACAAGACAACTTCTCGGGGCTTAGGTTAGTCTTCTTGATGAATGCGAGATGACATGAACGAATGAGATGCACCCGTATCAAATAAGACAAATGCAGAAATAGAAGCGACTAACAATGTACACCGTAATCACATCATGGCTTGGATCCTGCTCAAGACTGGAAATACTGAAAACTCTACCGGAGGGAGGAGCGGGAGCACTCTTCACCCTGGGGCGGGCTGCTGGGCGAGCCACTCCGGACAGCACGAGCAAAATGACCAGCTTGCTTGCAGTAGAAGCAAACAGGATTGCTGGATCCAACAGGGGTGGCTGCAACAGAGGGCTTCTGAACAAAAGGCCTTGCACTTGCACTTGCACTTGCACTTGCACTTGCTGGTGGTCGGTTTCCGCCATCTTGTCCTAAACTGGCGGTCTGCTGAAATCCCGTGTTCGACCTACACTCTTAGCACTGAAAGGTAGGAGTGGGGTAGGGTGTAGGTCTCACAAAACGACGGTCATTACGATCCACCAAACCAGAATTCCTTGACTGCCAAGGCTTTTGCACACGAGCACTTTCCTTCTCTGTTTCTTCCAACTTCTTCGAGTTCTGCACCACTTGAGCATAGCTCACTATAGGCTGGATCTGTGAGGTAAGCTTTAATGGCGGGCGCAGTCCTTTGAAGAACTTCTTTGCTTTCGCGAGGTCTTCCTTTCGGAGAATGCGGAGCAAAGAAATGAAGCTCCTCGAACTTCTGTTGGTACTCCAACACGGACAGAGTTCCTTGAGTCGGAATCATGAACTCAGCTTCCTTCGCATCTTTCACCGCCTCGGGAAAGTAGTTCATACAAAAAGCCTCTTTGAATAACTCCCAAGTTACAACTCCTGCATGCAAACCTTCCAAAACAGGGACGAGTGGAGATCCACCATGCATCGGCTTCTTGTTGCAACTTCGTTCAAAGCAAACAAAATCTTCCGAGCTTCCGAGCATTGCGGATGTCGGAAAGCCTTCTCCAACTCACGAAGCCACTTGTTAGGAAACAAGGGGTCCTTGGTAACTCCGGTGAAAGTGGGTACTTGCATCTTGAGAAAACTCTCCATCAAAGGAGTATGAGGAGTTCCAGCTAAACCTCCCGCATTCGGGACTGCGGCATGAGGATTCACATTAGCACCAGCCCGGGTCTCATTATGTAGAGTCATGAAACCCACCAACATCTGGTTGAACCGAGCTGCTTGCTGCTGCATCATATTGCACATAATATTGGCAATATCTCCGAAACTTCCAACATTCGGGGCACCGGGGATCTCATGAGTACCACGATCAACATTTGGTATCCCACCACCTCCATGAGGTACTTCACCACCTCCCCGAGGTATTTCACCACCTCCATGACCACTGGATTCACCACGCCCACTTCTCGGAGTAACCATTCTCGCAAAACCGAGAACATCAAAATACCGAATTTCGAAGATTCAACATAAACCACAAGTCCAAATGATTTGAAAACTTAAATCATGCTCAAATATATCCATATAGTCATCAAACAATATTCCATAAGGCAAAAATCACATTTTCCAAAAATTCAACAGCAAATGAGGTCTCTGTGACCATTGGTCGAGTGATTGGTCGAGTGACCCAGTCGACCAATGAGTCGACCAATGCAGACAGAATGCGAAAATTCGCATTATAAGCCTCATTTTCACATTCCAACCTCATTCTAACTTCTTCCAAAGGTGAGAGAGCTCTAGGGAAAATCTCCAAGAGTTCCCACAAGTGTTCTTGAGGTGATTTAGTGCTTCAACAACAACACCACAACACACCATCTTCACAAACAAGGTAAACCTCTTATTCTTCCTTCCATTTTCATCTTCTCATGCTTGCATTTCAATGAAACCATGCTTTACTTGTATCCAATGCTAGAAATCATGCTTAGGAATGCTTAGAAACATATTCCTTAGGTTTTAAACACAATGCCATGCATAGACAACAAGTTTTAACATATTGGTGCTCATCTCGCAAAGTTTTATACCGAAATCGATATCTTTAGAAAAATTTCGTTTCCTCTCAAACCGCTTGAAATTTTCGCACGAGATCAAATGCTACATGCTCAAGATGACATTGTAGATAGGTCCATACAATTTGATTTAACCAATTTCAACTTTTCAAAAATCCAATTTTGACCTAAATTGCAAAATCCCCAAATTTCCTTCTTGCTGAATTTTCGCTTTAATCCAAGTTTTCGATCGATTTTCATCAAACAAACTTCATAGACAAGAAATTCCAAGTATTGCGCACATGCTAGTATGTTCAAATCAAATTTCCCCCAAATTTGAAATTTTCCGAAAAATTACGAAAATACCCTTTTGGCTCAAATCTTAAAATAGCACTAATTGGAATTGTTTCTTGTCTCTTTCACGGATACACTATGCAAAGGGGAGGGCGAGGACGAGGTAGAGGTCGTGGTCGCATCGTAGGTGCTCTTAGGGGCAGAGGTCAGGTTCCTTCAGAGCCTAGACAGGAGGTTAGGAGACCAGACATGTTTGACACACCTCAGGCCGAGTTCCTGTACGAGGCCTACTTCGATTCATTGCAATATTGAGATGGGACGTCTACTTCACTTACGCCAGCTCGAGCCTTTAGGATTCGGCGGAGGTTCGACACATTGCGGTGGACTCATCTCTTCACCGAGGATCTACCGGTATACCCGGAACTAGTGAGGTTGTTCTTCAGCAGCCTTACTTACACGAGAGGAGGCTCGAGGCCAAGGACATCCACTTAGACTTGTCCTCGGGAGCGGGGTCTTCCGGACTCGGATTCGCTTCTCTACCCGGACACCGGCTGAGATCTTGCGGGTTCCTTACTATCCACAGACGATCGAGAGAGATCTCCTGGTCCGGAGGGTGAGGATGATGATGAATCGGAGGATGAGGATCGGGGCTCGGAGGATGGAGGAGAGGATATCGGACCTGATAGTGATGATCGGGCCGGAGATGATGCGAGATATGCGCGAGGCTGAGCTCTGTGCATCACGAGTTTCCTTCATCACACTTCGAGGCGGTGGCCCTTCACATGTAGTTCCGGAGACTTCAGATCTTGGAGCACGGATGAGATCGATGACTTCCATGCTAGAGAGAATGGAGGTCGGACAGGAGCAGACGTACGAGAGGATGGAGTCACGACGGGATAGGATAGAGCATCGGGTGACTCAGCTAGCGAGGAGTTCGGAGCATACAGAGATCGGAGAAGATCACCTAGATGAGTCTGTACCTTAGGATTTCCATTTATGCATTTCAGATGTAATCATTGTAAAAACTTTTGAAATTAATGAAGTTCATTTTGTTCCTCTTTAATTATTGTATGTTATGCAACTTTCTTTTCCTTGCATTAGTGACATTTGTTCAAGTATAATTATGGTATGTTATTCGGAAATGTTCTGTTATGCCTCAAAGGTCAAGTTTCTAATTCAGGTGTTCTATTATTCACTTCTAAGAGTAGAAGAGTCATTTCAGATCAATGACTCGGGAATGTTCAGTTGTTGTCTTTTGTGGTTAGGATCTCCTCGAACCTCGAGGCTCGATATCAATCATCACGCCCTCCCGCCGGTACCCTATCCGGCATACCCGAGAGTGTGATCCACAGCCCGAAGATCGGGTATCGAGTGATCAACCTCCCACATAAACAATAACATAATCATGAACAATCATAATAAAAGTGCGGAAGATAAATCATAGATCCAATAAAGAAAGAATGAATCATAAATGAATCGGAATAATAGATGTAATCGAGTATCAACGAGATAAGTAGAGTGAGGCAAAAATCCCACTTTACAACCAGCGGAAAAGTAGCTCTAAAGAGAATAAACTAAATAAAATCTAATCCCGAGTAGCTAGTACATTGGGTAACTAAATTGTTCTCCACTTTATAGACAACCTCCTTGTAAGTGTAAATCTCATAAATGGCACAAGGACGCTTCCACTCAATGGTCGGACTAAGCATCGTACGGAGCATAACCACTCGCGGGATCTTCGATGTAATTGTGGTAACCGCAATCACCTTCCCGGAGATATGCCTCTTCGCCTTGCGCTTCTTCATAGGGACCGTCATAGTACTCGAAGCACTGCAGGATAGTCTAACAACATTGTACAATAAAGGAATGAGTTTCAAAGAAACTCAGTAAGGTAGTTAAAAATCCATAATAACATAAATGGCAGGATTCCAGAACAAACATAAATGCAATATGATATGAGACAAGCAATGAATGAATGAATCTAACTCTATGTATGCTGGTCTCTATTGGCAGACATGCTTTAAGTCATAGCACCGTACTTCTTTAGGAAGGTCCACTCACATCCTCAACCATTTAAGATATCTTGGATTCTCTCACGGATCATTTCACCGGTCTTGAGCAACCGATTGGTAATGGGTCCTTCATCCCTCAGGACAAACCATGGCAGGGGGTTAAGTCAACACACTCTCTCACAACCATTTGGTATAAGTACTGGCGCATGTCAAGGTAAAACCTAGCCAAATGCAAGTCTTCTACTTAGTTACATCAAGTCAGATCCAGATACTTCCATTCCTCGTCCCTGACGATCCTTTCCGGTATCCTTCACACTAGAGTCCTCATAGTCCCTGACTACGGACTCATCAACCCTATTGATCATCCACATATGGTAAACGGGAAGCTCTCACGTCCTCTCACGGGTTGGTTACCGGTCTTAAGCGCCCGTGAGCCCAAGTCTAACCATATGCAACCCTATCAATAAATGGCCCCCACAATGTGATTCCTGTCCTCTCACGGGTTGGTTACCGGTCTTGAGCGCCCATGAATCCCCATTGCTACCACGGGTCGTTCGGTCTCAATACCCCTCCGATTAGGGTCTGACATAACAGGACATCCTAGCCAAACACTACTAGACAATCCTAGATATGTCATCCAACAGTTTAGGAAGGTGTCAAGAGGGCATCTCTGGAAACATCCCATAATATTCCCGTAGTAGTCCAAGAACAGAAGTGTCAAAAGGACACCTCTCCTTTCCAAACCATACTTAAGCATACACATGCATCAAATCATATCATCACATATATGGTAACTTCATATATGGAAAGAAATCAATAATTACAATTACTTGTATAACATTGGTAAGTAAATCATACATGAATCAATTCAAGATGAATAAGTAATGCTACTGTAATCAAAGTTATGCAACAGTAGTATATCATTGTAAGAATCTAATTTAGGAATCATATCTATGATATTCAAATATAGAAACTAGATTCATGCTATCTATGTAATTAAGGAAATAACCATCCTTACCTTTTATAACTCGCAAAGGAATCCTAAGAAGTCAAGTAAGATCTTGGCAAACTTGAGAAGAAGGTCCTAAACAAGTATTTACAACATATTAGGAAAGATCCCTAACAGAAAAGATACCAAAACATCCAACATAGACCAATTCTGGAGTTGCTGTACTCATTGGTCGAGTGGATTGGTCGACTGGTCCAGTCGACCAATCAGTCGACCAATGCAGACAATAGCCTATAAAATCAGAGTTTTAAGATATGAAATCCGAATTTGGTGGTTTAAAAGGGTACTAATCAAGGGGTAGACTACATCAGTAGTATTCTAACATATAGGGGACCTCAAAACACCAATCAAATCAAGATATCAAGATCCAAATTAGGAAACAAAAAGTTACCATAATTAAATCAACCATGGATCTTGATGAATTTGAAATAGAAAACAAAGACAAGAACAATAGGAGGATGGATCATTGCTTTAGGTAAAGGTATCATGAAAACATACTTAGATCTTCAAGGAACAAGGCTTAGAAGCATAAATCTAACTAAGGAAATAAAACCTACCATATATGTAACTACCATGCATCATGAAGAACACATAGTAAGGTAGAAGAGAACACTAGAGATCTATAGATTATGGATCATGGAAGGAAAACACAGTAATTAACTACTAACATGATCAACATAGAAGATCCAAAGAGATCAGAATTCAGATTAGAAGTTTAACAAAGATTAGATCATGGTTTGATCATGATTCCTTCAAAAGCTTGCAATGATCATGGTTAAGATCATTGTTCTAGCCTCAAATCCTTAGGATGATCATGAGAACATGTTCAGAGATGTTCGCAACAGAGAATGCAGCATCTCTTCTACTGTCTCAACTCAAAAAGGAAAGAAAAACAAAGATGGAGGAGAAGAAGAGAGAGTAGACATACCTTTTGATGCAAAAAGAAGAGTTTCGACGAAGATCCGTCAAGAAAACACCAAGGATGCAAGGGAGATGACTTGCAGAGGTCTTTGGTTCGTTCCAAAGAGTTTGGAGGCAGAAAATACAAAGTAGACTCGAGATTGGACTTAAATAGAGCAAGCAAGACCTAATTGCCAAAGACAGCACCCATTGGACGAGTGGATTGGTCGACTGGTCCAGTCGACCAATCAGTCGACCAATGCTGACAGCAACTCCTAAACAAGGAATTGAAGACCCTGATCAAATCCAATCCTAAAGGGGTTTTGCACACATATCAAGTGACTTACCTAATAGGTAGAAATGCCTTCAAACCATGATAGAGAGCACTCCAAGTCCATCAACTAATCCGATCTTCATCAAGATTCAGTTTCCATAAATAGAACCTCATCATCAACTCTCATGGATTCAAAGCCAGACACCAAGTCCTCTACTGGGATGGCCCAAAGCTGACTTCTTACTTTACTTCGGGTCATCGGACCTACAAATAACAAGGTTTCCGGGTCAAGGTTAGGGCTGGGTTTTACACATCAACCCTACTGGTTATCCACATATGGTAAACGGGAAGCTCTCACGTCCCCTCACGGGTTGGTTACCGGTCTTGAGCGCCCGTGAGCCCAAGTCTATCCATATGCAACCCTACCAATAAATGGCCCCCACAATGTGATTCCTGTCCTCTCACGGGTTGGTTACCGGTCTTGAGCGCCCATGAATCCCCATTGCTACCACGGGTCGTTCGGTCTCAATACCCCTCCGATTAGGGTTTGACATAACGGGACATCCTAGCCCAACACTACTAGACAGTCCTAGATATGTCATCCAACAGTTTAGGAAGGTGTCCAGAGGGCATCTCCGGAAACATCCCATAATATTCCCATAGTTGTCCAAGGACAGAAGTGTCAAAAGGACACCTCTCCTTTCCAAACCATACTTAAGCATACACAAGCATCAATTCATATCATCACATATATGGTAACTTCATATATGGAAAGAAATCAATAAGTACAATTAACTTGTATATAACTGGTAAGTAAATCATACATGAGTCAATTCAATATAAATAAGTAATGTTACTGATATCAAGACAGTACCACAGTAGTATAACATTATAAGGATCTATTTAAAGAAATAAATTAACAAGATTCATATATAGAAACTAAGATATGCAATTTATGTTGTTAAAGAAGTAACCATCCTTACCTTTTATAACTTGCAAAGGAATCCTAAGATATCAAGTAAGATCTTGACAAACTTGAGAAGAAGGTCCTAAAAAAGTGTATACAACATATTAGGAAAGATCCCTAACAGAAAAGATACCAAAACAACCAAAACAGACCAATTCTGGAGTTGCTGTACTCATTGGTCGATTGGATTGGTCTACTGCCCCAGTCGACCAATGCAGACAGTAGCCTATAAAATCAGAGTTTTAAGATTTAAAATCCGAATTTGGTGGTTCAAAAGGGTACTAATCAAGGGGTAAACAACATTAGTAGTATCCTAACATATAGGGGATCTCAAAACACTAATCAAATCAAGTCATCAAGATACAAATTAGGAAACAAAAAGTTATCATAATTAGATCAATCATGGTTCTTGAAGAATTCAAGATAGAAATCAAAGACAAGAACAATAGGAGAATGAATCATTGATTCAGGTAAAGGTATCATGAAAGGCATACTTAGATCTTCAAGAAAATAGACCTAAGAGCATAAATCTAAATAAGGAAACAAAACCTACCATATATGTAACTATCATGATTCATGAAGAAAACATGGTATGGTAGAAGAGAAACAACTAGAGATTGATAGATCATGGATCATGAAAAGAAAACACAGCAATTGACTACTAACATGATCAATATAGTAGATCTAAGGAGATCAGAATTCAAATCAAAAGATAAACAAAGACAAGATCATGATTTGATCATGATTCCTTCAAAAGCTTGCAATGATCATGGTTAAGATCATTGCATTAGCCATTAATCCTTAGGAAGATCATGAGAGACAAGTCCAGAGATGTTTGCAACAGAGAATGCAGCATCTCCTCTACTGTCTCAACTCAAAAAGGAAAGAAAAACAGAGATGGAGGAGAAGAAGTGAGTGTAGACATACCTTTGATGCAAGAGGAAGAGTTTTGACGAAGATCCGTCAAGAAAAACACCAAGGATGCAAGGGAGATGACTTGCAGAGGTCTTTGGTTCGTTCCAAAGAGTTTGGAGGCAGAAAATACAAAGTAGACTCGAGATTGGACTTAAATAGAGCAAGCAAGACCTAATTGCCAAAGACAGCACCCATTGGACGAGTGGATTGGTCGACTGGTCCAGTCGACGAATCAGTTCAGCAACTCCTAAACAAGGAATTGAAGACCCAGATCAAATCCAATCCTAAAGGGGTTTTGCACACATATCAAGTGACTTACCTAATAGGTAGAAATGCCTTCAAACCATGATAGAGAGCACTCCAAGTCCATCAACTAATCCGATCTTCATCAAGATTCAGTTTCCATAAATAGAACCTCATCATCAACTCTCATGGATTCAAAGCCAGACACCAAGTCCTCCACTGGGATGGCCCAAAGCTGACTTCTTACTTTACTTCGGGTCACTGGACCTACAAATAACAAGGTTTCCGGGTCAAGGTTAGGGCTGGGTTTTACATTCTCCCCCCTTAAAGAAATTTCGTCCTCGAAATTGAAAGCGTACCTGTGCTTCCAAAGAGGTAAGGAAACTTCTCCTTCATATCTTCTTCCTTCTCCCAAGAAGTTTCTTCAGGGGTATGGTTCTTCCACCGAATCTTCACCAAAGGAATGGTGCGATTCCGTAGCTGCTTGTCCTTCTTATCCAAGATTTCGGCCGGCTCTTCATCGTAGGTCAAATCAGCACTAAGTCCTTCAGGTGCTTGCTGCAAAATGTGTTCCGGATTCTCTATGTATTTCCGGAGCATCGAAATATGAAACACATTGTGAACACCAGCAAGAGGCGGAGGTAATGCTAATCGATACGCAACAGGTCCAACCTTTTCCAAAATCTCGAAAGGTCCAATGAAATGAGGGCTAAGCTTTCCCTTAACATTGAATCTCATCACACCCTTCATTGGTGAAACCTTCAGAAAAACTTTCTCTCCAACTTGAAATTCCAAATCGGTCCTTCTCTTATCAGCATAAGATTTCTATCTTGACTGGGCAGACTTAATCCTTTCTCTTATCATATCTACCATAGCACTCGTAGCTTCAATCATCTCAGGACCTAAAACTTTTCTTTCACCTGTCTCAGTCCAGTACAAAGGTGTCCTACAAGTACTGCCATACAATGCCTTGAATGGAGCCATGCCTATTGTTGCTTGATAACTGTTGTTATAGGCAAACTCAACCAAAGCTAGGTGTTCATCCCAATTACCACCCATATCCACCACACAAGATCTGAGCATGTCTTCCAATGTCTGAATTGTCCGCTCAAATTGTCCATCAGACTGTGGATGATGAGCTGTACTCAAGTTCAATTGGGTTCCCAAGGCCTTCTGCAAACTATTCCAAAACCTTGAGGTGAACCTAGGATCACGATCAGAAACAATACTCAATGGCACACCATGCAGGCGAACCACATTATCCACGTAAAGCCTTGCTAGTTTATCTAGAGTATGAGTGATTTTCATAGGAATGAAGTGGGCTGATTTGGTCAACCTATCAACAATCACCCACACAGTGTCATTGCCTTTACTTGTCCGAGGCAAGCTAGTCACAAAGTCCATAGATATATCCTCCCACTTCCGACTAGGAATAGGAAGAGGTTGAAGTAATCCAGATGGGGGTTGTCGAACGGCTTTCACACGTTGGCAAGTCTCACACTTGGCAACAAAATTATCGACATCAGCCTTCAAACCAATCCACCAAAAATGTTCCTTCAAGTCCTTGTACATCTTGGTGCTTCCCGGGTGTATAGTAAAGACTGACTGGTGTGCTTCCTTCAATATTTCCTTCTTAATTTCTTCGTTTGCAGGCACGCACAGTCTTCCTCTAAACAATAAAGCACCATCCATGGATATACCAAAGTCGGGGTCCGACTCAGGATTCGAAGAAATCTTCTCAACTTTGATCAAAAGTTCTTGGTCGAACTTCTGTGAGCAACAATTTTATCTCTAAGACCAGATCTTGCCATCATGGCAGAAAGAATAAAATCAGAATTCTCAGGGACAATTTCCAAATCAAAACTCTCAATAGAAGACCACAATGGTAAACTCAAAGCATTCAAATCCAAAGTCTTCTTCTGGTTCTTCCTACTAAGAGCATCAGCAACAACGTTTGCCTTCCCAGGATGATACTGAATATCACAATCATAATCAGAGACTAGTTCCAACCATCTCCTTTGTCTCATGTTCAACTCCTTTTGGGTAAAGAAGTATTTCAAACTCTTATGATCCGTGTAAATGGCAATCTTCTCACCGTAGAGGTAATGTCTCCAAATCTTCAAAGCAAAGACAACAGCGGCAAGTTCTAGATCGTGAGTGGGGTAATTCCGCTCATAATCTTTCAATTGCCGAGAAGCATAGGCTACGACCTTGCCATGTTGCATCGAGACGCAACCCAATCCAATCTTTGACGCATCGGTATAAACTGTCATACCACCGGAACTATCAGGTATAGTCAAAACCGGGGCATTTGTCAATCTATCTTTCAACTCTTGGAAATTCTTCTCACATGCATCAGACCAAACAAACTTTTCTTCTTTCCTGGTCAACTTAGTCATAGGAGCAGCCAACCGAGAAAAGTTCTCAATAAACCTTCTGTAGTAACCCGCCAATCCAAGAAAACTTCTTATTTCCGTTACCGACTTCGGTCTTTCCCAATCAGCCACAGCTTGAACTTTTTCAGGATCGACACGAATACCTTCGGCTGAAACCACATGGCCAAGGAATACTACTCTCTTAAGCCAGAAATCACACTTGCTAAACTTGGCGTACAACTTCTTTTCTCGCAACCTTTGCAAAGTGAAACTTAGATGGCTCGCATGCTCTTCTTCGCTCTTCGAATAGATCAAGATGTCGTCGATGAAAACAATCACAAACTTATCAAGCACATCGTGAAATACTCGGTTCATGAGGTCCATGAACACCGTAGGGAGCATTGGTCAATCCGAAGGGCATGACCCTAAACTCGTAGTGACCATACCGTGTTCGGAAAGCTGTCTTGAGTAAGATATCACTAGACTTCACTTTCAATTGGTGATATCCGGACCTTAAGTCAATCTTTGAGAACACAACTGCACCCTTCAACGATCGAAGAGATCATCAATTCTGGGCAGCGGATATCTATTCTTGATGGTCAACTTATTCAACTCACGGTAGTCGATGCACAAGCGCATACTACCGTCTTTCTTCTTGACAAACAAGACCGGAGCTCCCCAAGGTGACACACTAGGCTATACGAAACCTCTATCAATGAGCTCATTCAACTGATTTTGCAACTCTTTCAACTCAGTAGGAGCCATCCTATACGGAGCTTTAGATACCGGAGCGGCACCAGGGACGAGATCAATAGAAAACTCGACATCCCTGTTTGGAGGCACTCCCGATAGATCATCAGGGAAGACATCAACAAAGTCACAAACAACCCTGACTTCATCGACTCTTTTCTCCACTTTACCCTTGCCTTCAGATGAAGCATCATCCACTAGGGCATAGACTTGCATCGGCTGCAGACAGACACCTTCTTACAAACCCTTCTCTTCTCACCATGAAATTCTAAGACCGGACTTCCACAAATATGGAACTGAATCTTCTTTGAGGAACAAAGAAACACAGCTTTGTGGGCTGTTAACCAATCAATTCCCAAAATAACATTGAAGTCCTTCATATCAAGAAGTACAAAATTGGCTTCCAAGTTCTTCTCACCAATCAACACAGGACATTTAGATAACCCCTTATCTAGTTTCACAACGGGACCAGTAGGTATACTAATCATTAAACAACTAGACAACTTCTCAGGGATTAGGTCAATCTTCTTGATGAATGCAGATGACATGAACGAATGAGATGCACCCGTATCAAATAAGACAAATGCAGAAATAGAAGAAACTAACAATGTACCTGTAATCACTTCATGGCTTGGATCCTGCTCAGCAGTGGAAATACTGAACACTCTACCAGAGGGAGGACTAGGAGCACTCTTCACCACTGGAGCGGAGTTCTTTGGACAGCCGCTTCGGACAGGCACGAGCGAAATGATCAGCTTGCTTGCAGTAAAAGCAAACAGGATTGTTGGGTCCAACTAGGGTAGCTGCAACAGAGGGCTTCTGAACAAAAGGCCTAGCACTTGCACTCACTGGTGGTCGGTTTCTGCCATACTGTCTAAACTGGCCGGGCTGCTGAAAACCCGAGTTCGACCTACACTCCTAGGCTGAAAAGTAGGAGTGGGGGTAGGGTGTAGGTCTCACAAAACGCCGATCATTACGATCCACCAACCCGGGGTTCCTTGGCTGCCGGGGCCTTTGCACACGTGCACTTTCCTTCTCTATTTCTTCCAACTTCTTCGAGTTCGCACCACTTGAGCATAGCTCACTATAGGCTGGACTATGAGGTAAGCTTTAATGGCAGGGCGCAGTCCTTTGAAGAACTTCTTCGCTTTGGCGAGATCGACCTTCAGAGAATCTGGAGCAAAGAAATGAAGCTCCTCAAACTTCTGTTGGTACTCCAACACAGACAAAGATCCTTGTGTGAGAACCATAAACACAGCTTCCTTCGCATCTTTCACCGCCTCGGGGAAATAATTCAAGCAAAAAGCCTCTTTGAACAACTCCCAAGTTACAACTCCTGCATGCAAACCTTCCAAAACAGGCCGAGTGGAGGTCCACCATGCATCAGCTTCTTGTTGCAACTTCTGTTCAGCAAACAGAATCTTCTGAGCTTCCGAGCATTGTAGATGTTGGAAAGCCTTCTCCAACTCACGAAGCCACTTGTTAGGAAACAAGGGGTCCTTGGTAACTCCAGTGAAAGTGGGTACTTGCATCTTCAAAAAACTCTCCATCAGGCGAGTATGAGGAGTTCCAGCTAAACCTCCCGCATTCAAGACTGCGGCATGAGGATTCACATTAGCACCAGTTCGAGTCTCATTATGCAGAGGGGAGGGCGAGGACGAGGTAGAGGTCGTGGTGTCATTGTAGGGGCACTTAGGGGCAGAGGTCAGGTTCCTTCAGAGCCTAGATAGGAGGTTCGGAGACCGGACATGTTCGACACACCTCAAGCCTAGTTTTTGTACGAGGCCTACTTCAGTTACTGTAACATCGAGTTGGGACGTCTACTTCACCTACGCCAGCTCAGAGTCTTTAGGATTCGGCAGAGATTCGACACGTTGCAGTGGACTCATCTCTTCACTGAGGATCTGCCGGTATACCCGGAGCTAGTGAGGTTGTTCTTCAGCAACCTTACCTACACAGAGGAGGCTCGAGGTCAAGGACATCCACTTAGACTTGTCCTAAGGAGCGGGGTCTTCCGGACTCGGATTCGCTTTTCCACCCGAGCACCGGGCTGAGATCTTCCGGGTTCCTTACTATCCACGGCGGTGTGTGTGGATACTGCAGAGAGCAGATTTGGACAGCTATTCGATGCCGTACGAGCTACGCGAGATATGCTCTACACTATGGGATAGTCGTCGATGCTTCACTCCATGGACCAGCGGACGGATGACGGATTCTGCCCGGATTATAGGTCGCATAGTCGGCCGAAACATTATGCCGAAGGCCAGACATCACTATCGGGTCACAGTGATGGAGCCCTTAGTCATCTACCGCATCTACATGGGCTTCGAGATCGATCTCTCCTACATCATTCAGCGGGTCATCTTTGGACTTGGTTATGCGGCCTAGCATGCGGAACCTTTTCTATGGGAGGCTACCGGCCTTGATCTTCGGGCATTTCGGGGTGAGTTTCGAGGATACACCGGTGGACACTGGTTCACAGGGATACGTCATCGGGACTCGGACCATTCGTCAGATGAGACTGCAGTAGTCTGAGGGATCTCCTTGTCCGGAGGGTGGGGATGATGAGGAGTCAGAGGATGAGGATCAGGAGTCAAAGGATGGAGGAGAGGATATCGGTCCCGATAGTGATGATCAGGCCGGAGACGATCTGAGAGATGCACGAGGCTGAGCCGGTGCATCACGGGTTTCCTTCATCACACTTCGAGGCGGGTGGCCCTTCTCATGCGGTTCCGGAGACTTCGGATCTTGGGGCACGAGATGAGATCGATGACTTCCATGCTAGAGAGGATGGAGGTCGGACGAGAGAGCAGATGTATGAGAGGATGGAGTCACGACGGGATAGGATAGAGCATCGGGTGACTCAGCTAGCGGAGGAGTTCGGAGCATACGAGAGATCGGAGAAGATCACCTAGATAGACTGTACCCTAGGATTTTCATTTATGCATTTCGGATGTAATCGTTGTAAAAGCTTTTGAAATTAATGAAGTTCATTTTGTTTCACTTAATTATTGTATATTATGCACCTTTCTTTTATTTGCATTAGTGACATTTATTTAAGTATAATTATGGTATGTTATTCGGAAATGTTTCGTTATGCTTCATAGGTTAAGTTTCTAATCCAAGTGTTCTATTATTCACTTCTAAGAGTAGAGGAGTCATTTCAGATCAATGACTCAGGAATGTTCAGTTATTGTCTTTTGTGGTTAGGATTTCCTCGAACCTTGGGCTCTGATACCAATCTGTCACATCCTCCCAGCCAGTACCCTATCTGGCATACCCGAGAGTGTGATCCACAGTCCGAAGATCAGGTATTGAGTAATCAACCTCCCACATAAACAATAACATAATCATGAACAATAATAATAAAAGTGCGGAAGATAAACCATAGATCCAAATAAGGAAAGAATGAATCATATATAAATCAGAGTACTAAATATAATCAGAGTATCTAAATCAGATAAGTAAAGTGAGGCGAAATCCCACTCTACAACCAGCGGAAAAGTAGCTCTAAAAGAGAATAAGCAAGATAGAATCTAATCCCAATAGCAGGTACAATAGGTAACTAAATTGTTCTCAATCTTATAGACAACATCCCTATAAGTATAAATCTCATAAACGGCACAAGGGCGCTTCCACTCTATGGTCGGACTAAGCATCGTACGGAGCATAACCACTCGCGGGATCTTCAGTGTAATTGTTGTAATCGCTATCACCTTCCAGGAGATATGCCTCTTCTCCTTGCGCTTCTTCATACGGGCCGTCATGATATTCAGAACCTGTAGAATAGTCTACCAAACATTGTACAATAAAGGAATGAGTTTCAAAGAAACTCGGTAAAGGCGATTAAATCCATAATAACATAAATGGCAGGATTTCAGAACAAACATAAATGCAATATGGTATGAAACAAACAATGAATGAATGAATCTAACTCTACATATGCTGGTCTCTATTGGCAGACATGCTTTAAGTCATAGCACCGTACTTCTTTAGGAAGGTCTCAATCACTCATCATCAGTTGGTAATGGGTCCGGCATCCCTCGGGACATTCCATGGCTGGGGGTATAGGTCACCACTCTCTCACATCACCATTGGTCTAAGTACCGGCGCATGTCAAGGTAAAGCCTAGCCAAATGCAAGTCTTCTACTTAGTTACATCAAGTCAGATCCAGATACGTCCATTCCTCGTCCCGACGATCCTTTCCGGTATCCTTCACACTAGAGTCCTCATAGTCCCTGACTACGGACTCATCAACCCTACTGGTCATCCACATATGGTAAACGGGAAGCTCTCATGTCCCCTCACGGGTTGGTTACCGGTCTTGAGCGCCCGTGAGCCCAAGTCTATCCATATGCAACCCTACCAATAAATGGTCCCCACAATGTGATTCATGTCCTCTCACGGGTTGGTTACCGGTCTTGAGCGCCCATGAATCCCCATTGCTACTACGGGTCGTTCGGTCTCAATACCCCTCCGATTAGGGTCTGACATAACGGGACATCCTAGCCCAACACTACTAGACAGTCCTAGATATGTCATCCAACAGTTTAGGAAGGTGTCCAGAGGGCATCTCCGGAATCATCCCATAATATTCCCGTAGTAGTCCAAGGACAGAAGTGTCAAAAGGACACCTCTCCTTTCCAAACCATACTTAAGCATACACAAGCATCAATTCATATCATCACATAAATGGTAACTTCATATATGGAAAGAAATCAATAAGTACAAGTAACTTGTATATAACTGGTAAGTAAATCATACATGAGTCAATTCAATATAAATAAGTAATGTTACTGATATCAAGACAGTACCACAGTAGTATAACATTATAAGGATCTATTTAAAGAAATAAATTAACAAGATTCATATATAGAAACTAAGATATGCAATTTATGTTGTTAAAGAAGTAGCCATCCTTACCTTTTATAACTTGCAAAGGAATCCTAAGAAATCAAGTAAGATCTTGACAAACTTGAGAAGAAGGTCCTAAACAAGTGTATAAAACATATTAGGAAAGATCCCTAACAGAAAAGATACCAAAACATCCAAAACAGACCAATTCTGGAGTTGCTGTACTCATTGGTCGATTGGATTGGTCTACTGCCCCAGTCGACCAATCAGTCGACCAATGCAAACAGTAGCCTATAAAATCAAAGTTTTAAGATATAAAATCCGAATTTGGTGGTTCAAAAGGGTACTAATCAAGGGGTAAACTACATTAGTAGTATCCTAACATATAGGGGATCTCAAAACACTAATCAAATCAAGTCATCAAGATACAAATTAGGAAACAAAAAGTTACCATAATTAGATCAATCATGGTTCTTGAAGAATTCAAGATAGAAATCAAAGACAAGAACAATAGGAGAATGAATCATTGATTCAGGTAAAGGTATCATGAAAGGCATACTTAGATCTTCAAGAAAATAGACCTAAGAGCATAAATCTAAATAAGGAAACAAAACCTACCATATATGTAACTATCATGATTCATGAAGAAAACATGGTATGGTAGAAGAGAAACAACTAGAGATTGATAGATCATGGATCATGAAAAGAAAACACAACAATTGACTACTAACATGATCAATATAGTAGATCTAAGGAGATCAGAATTCAAATCAAAAGATAAACAAAGACAAGATCATGATTTGATCATGATTCCTTCAAAAGCTTGCAATGATCATGGTTAAGATCATTGCATTAGCCATTAATCCTTAGGAAGATCATGAGAGACAAGTCCAGAGATGTTTGCAACAGAGAATGCAGCATCTCCTCTTTTGTCTCAACTCAAAAAGGAAAGAAAAACAGAGATGGAGGAGAAGAAGAGAGTGTAGACATACCTTTGATGCAAGAGGAAGAGTTTTGACGAAGATCCGTCAAGAAAAACACCAAGGATGCAAGGGAGATGACTTGCAGAGGTCTTTGGTTCGTTCCAAAGAGTTTGGAGGCAGAAACATACGATGTAGACTCGAGATTGGACTTAAATAGAGCAAGCAAGACCTAATTGCCAAAGACAGCACCCATTGGTCGAGTGGATTGGTCGACTGGTCCAGTCGACCAATCAGTCGACCAATCAGTTCAGCAACTCCTAAACAGGGAATTGAAGACCCAGATCAAATCCAATCCTAAAGGGGTTTTGCACACATATCAAGTGACTTACCTAATAGGTAGAAATGCCTTCAAACCATGATAGAGAGCACTCCAAGTCCATCAACTAATCCGATCTTCATCAAGATTCAGTTTCCATAAATAGAACCTCATCATCAACTCTCATGGATTCAAAGCCAGACACCAAGTCCTCCACTGGGATGGCCCAAAGCTGACTTCTTACTTTACTTCGGGTCACTGGACCTACAAATAACAAGGTTTCCGGGTCAAGGTTAGGGCTGGGTTTTACACATCATCAATAAATCATTTAAACTTTCAACCATTGACTTAGTGGATACTAGTGCAACCTCCAATTGTATCAAAGAGGGACTTGTCCCTACTCAATATTATGAGAAGACCACCCATAGACTTTCTAGTGCCAATGGCCAAAGTCTAGGATTCAATTATAAATTGTCAAATGTCTACATTTGCACCAATCAAATATGTCTTCGACAAGTTTTTATCCTTGTCAAAGATATCATAACCAATATCAGCCTAGGACAACCATTCCAAGAAATGATCAAACCCTTCATTGTGTCTAACTAAGGGATTTCAACCAATATCTAGGGAAAACAAATTTTCTTTGATTTTTTACGAGAATCTCAAGCTCGTGAAATAAACCAAATAAACCATATCCATGCCAAGGTACACCAACTCCAATTTTTACAAAATAAAATCACCTACAAACGTACTAAACAACGTTTGTCTAAAACAAATATCCAAAAACAAATCCAATATTTCAAAAATATCTTTGAGAGGGAACTATGTTCAGAATTTCCTGATGCCTTTTGGCATCAAAAACAACACATTGTCAAATTGCCTTACATCAAAGGATTTTCTGAAACTCAAATACCACCAAAGACTCGTGTTGTCTAGATGACTCACGAACTGCAAGAGGCTTGCAGAGCTGAAATTGATGATTTATTACATAAAAGGTTGATCTACCTGAGTAAATCTCCCTGGAGTTGTGCAACATTTTATGTCAATGGTCTAGTCGAACAGGAAGAGGTATCCCATGACTTGTTATCAATTACCAACCTTTGAATGAAGTACTTGAATGGATTCTATACTCTATTCCAAACAAAAAGAATCTCCTTCAAAAAATACATCAAGCAACCATCTTCTCCAAGTTTGATATGAAGTCTAGATTTTGGCAAATCCAACTTCATGAATAGAATTGGTACAAGACCGCTTTTACTATTCCATTTGGTCATTACGAATTGAAGGTAATGCCCTTTGGCCTAAAAAATGCCCCAAGTGATTTTCAGAATATTATGAACATCCTCGATCCTTACCAACACTTCACTTTGGTCAACATTGATGATGGCCTCGTGTATTCCAAATACATTGAAGAACATATCAAACATTTACACAAATTCCTCAAATCATGAAAAATAATGGATTAGTCATTTCTCTGAGGAAAATGGAACTATTCCAAACAAAAATCATATTTTTAGGCCACAACATTTACTAGGGAACCATTGTCCCCATTAATAGGTCTCTAGCCTTTGCTGACAAATTCCTTGATCTTATCCTTGACAAACTCCAATTGCAGAGGTTCTTTGGAGCCCTGAACTATGTCAGGGATTTCATCCCACAAATTGGATCTCACTACGAGCCGCTTTAATCCCAGCTCAAGAAAAATTCCACACCTTGGTCATTGTACCACACCAAGGCTGTCCAAACAATCAAACACCTAGTCAAGACAATACCATGTCTTAGCCTTGCCAATCCTGACCTTCCCAAAATTATTGAAATTGATGCTTCTGAGCTCGGTTATGGAGGCATCCTCAAACAAGTTGATCAAGGGAAAGAAGTACTTGTCCAATACACCTCTGGAGTCTTGAATGCGGCCCAGAAGAATTATAGTACTATCAAAAAAGAAATCTTATCCATTGTTTTGTGCATTCAAAAAATTTGAATCAGATTTACTTAATCAAAAGTTTTTAGTACGTGTTGAGTGCAACGCTGCAAAACAAGTATTGAAAAAAGATGTTCAAAACATTGCTTCAAGACAAAATTTTGCCCATTGGCAAGCGTTATTGTCTAGTTTTGATTTTGAAATTGAGCATATCAAAGGTGAATCCAATTCCAAACCTGACTTCCTAACCTGCGAATTCTTACAGGATTGCAAGTCTACCAATACTCCACCTTTCGATACTACCCAACCATACCAATAAATATCCTCCCATACCTTGGGTGTCTAACAATATCCAAATACCCCCATCCTTGAGGAATGTTAGCCATTAGACTTCTTTGCAAGACGGCTCGCTTCTATGAAAACCTTATAGACGAGACCTTCCAAGATATCCAGCAAATCCTTGCAAAGACTAAATGGTCCAGTTTAGATCATGATAACTATCAAAATCTAGTTTCTAACTTCATTCAACTCCGACGACTACTTAGCCAAACATGGTATCGATTGAGGGTGTATACTGCTTAACTCTTCATCGTTCAGTTCTATGATCATGAAGTGCTTCATGATTCATAGAAGACAGATGGAGGGCTGTAATGCACGAGGGATCTGGTATATAATAAGGCTATCTACAATTTCATCAATAAAAAGGATATGGAGGAAGGAGATACAAAATGTTTGGTTACTCTTTCAATTAACTTTGAATCGTACATACGAATATACATACAAGGTCAAAGAATGTCAAATTATCACCATCAACAATACGTCAAGTTCCCTGGATGAGATGTTGGGAAACCGTTAGCAATAACGGCATCAAAGAATGGTCCATAAGCCATGATGGCAATATCGGCACCCTTTTACCCAGGGCAAAATATGGGTTCTTGTTACTATTCCGGCCCTAAATAGTCTATTGTCCTATTAGTAAAAGGACAACAGGTTCATCATTCTGGTTTAAGAATGGTCCAGTCAATATCCGGCTTGGTCAAATAGGATAAACCAATCCAGCCAAAACCCAGCTCAGCCTAGTTGGGTTAATCACTTTGAACCAGACCAAAAGGGAAAACAGTGTCTTTGACACATGGAATGCCCTGGAATGGTTCATCATCAATCAATTATGCATCCAACGGTACAAAACAAATATATGCATCCAACTGTGCAAGGCAAATATCACCTCATGCAATTCAAGGGCCAAGATCTAATCTAAGCCTTGACTTATCATTTCAAGCAACATCAAGGGTCAAGATTCGAGCTTCCAATCGGACGGATGAGATTATACGTACCAGACAAGATACTATTCATAAATAGTAACATTATCCCAACCTTATCTTATCTTATCTTATCTAAGAAGATTACAATGAAATATCGAGGAAATAATCTAGACCATCAATCAAGATTACAAGGAATCAAACGGTCATCCTTCATCAACAAAGTCTTTCCCTCCTTTATAAATGAGAGTGCTCTAAGGTGGGTAAGGGAGTTAGTTTTGGAGAGATAACAAGAGTTTAGAGAAGTGCTTCTCTAGGAATAGGTGTTCATCCCTTCCCCTTTGTCTCGTATCATCTTCTTCTTCCTCCTTGCTTTGTAACAATGTCTATGCTTTGTAACAACATGTAACACCACGAAAGATCCTTTATTCTCGCTAGTATTAGAGCCAATGATACCAAAGAAATTTAAGCTCTGATACTAGGGTGAATAAAGGGAGTTGGTTTTGGAGAGACTTTTGGCTATATTATTGATGTTTAAATAAATGTTAATTTCTTTTTCTTTTTCAAAATTACCTAATACAACTCATTAGTTTTTAATTTCTTTATCCCTATCTACTAAATAATGTTTTTTCCATTAAAAAAATCTAAAGTTCTGCATAGTTTCAAAATATTTTTATTTTTTCTTGGAATATTTTGTTAATTTATATTTTTCCTTCTCATTTCTATGTTAAATAAACCAGATAACATAATTTTTATATATTTTTTTCATTTTTATGTTAATCTAAGAAGTGAAAATAAATTAATGAAGTAACCAACAATTATTTAATCAAGAATATTATGAAAACAATACAATATCAACAAGGGAAAAGAAAAGTTAGGATGTTAAAATCCATTTTTATCAAGTTTCCCATTTAAATAGTAAAGTGAAAAGCATTTCAAAGTCAAAAAAATGAGAAAAGAAAAGAACTTTCTTACATATGAAATAAATTTGAAAATGTTGAAATAAAAATTTGAATATGCTAAGATAATCAGTTTGGCCTTGAATAAAGAGAAGCTTTTTCCATAATAGTGTAAATTATTTCTCTAAATACATTATTACTTAAAATTTACAAGCTTTTCTTGTTTGTGGATGAAGCTTCACAATGGCCTAAAAGCTCTCAATAGGCAATGTTGAGAATCCTGGTTCAAAGGGGTGATGTACTTCTTTTACCTACAAAAAACTTATGTATTTGAAAATAACTACAAGTAAACAAACATCTTTCATGCAAAATTGTTTGAAACATGTAGAGAGAAGTCTCATTACTTAGTTCAAGACCAAATTGGTCATTCGAATGCTCATTACATGGTTAACTCAACCAAGTGCCAAGTGCAATATGCTAACTAAGATTTTAGGAGAGTAAAAAGTTTTGAGCATTTTATCTAAGAACACAAGATTGTTGAATAATAATTTACAGAGAAATATAAGAATAATTAATTTGAAAGAAATCTTTAGGAAGACTAAACGTGCTAGTTTGATGTTGTAGCTTTATACTTTAAAGGTGCTTATTGCAATCACCATCTTGTGTAACGCACAAGAGCATTCTTAGGAAGGAAACCATGAGTAATGATATAGGTAAATGCGATAACTCATTCTCTAAGGTAAAAAGAAAAAGATCATGCTCAGCATTCACAAACCAGTGTCTTCTTAAAATTGTATCTAGACACAATCCTAAAATCAAGTCAAATGTGAAAATGCACAAAATAACAGATAATTTATGAATGATACCCAAGTCTAGTCCAATCATATACCTTAATAGCTTAATCAGATGATTAATCAGGGAAACCCAATGCACAAGTTGTTTTGAGCTTCAAACGAATTTTGGTAGATACACAGTCACACCCAAATTCCCCAAATAAAATATCTCACAAATTTAAGTCATGAAGTTTCCAATTAACATCCAATCTTAAAACCTTGGCTCCCTACATTTCACATGAGATATAAAAATCGAAATAAAATCGCATTTTTTGTAAGATCAAAACATGCCTAACTGTTGAGTCGATGTATTCATTAACTGATGCTCAGAAGAGTTCAAACCTGAGATCAATCGATGTATTTATTAGCTGAATTTCATTGATTTGGCTTGTTGGGCCTTAAGTTTTTCACTCACAATGACCTAGGAAGAGCAGCACATTATTAATCAAGACCAAACCCATTTATTTATCTAATATTCAAGTTCAATGAAATAGAAACAATAATTTATAGACCCATTTATTTATTATGCTTGCAACCATCAATTTGGATGATAAATTTTGTGGAGAAGCTGTCAAAGAAACTCATCA
The DNA here is from genome assembly GCF_041222555.1 of Hakea prostrata. Classification (NCBI taxonomy): domain Eukaryota; kingdom Viridiplantae; phylum Streptophyta; class Magnoliopsida; order Proteales; family Proteaceae; genus Hakea; species Hakea prostrata. The sequence continues at coordinate 29,968,557 of NC_142607.1, read as the reverse complement.
TCTTTCTTCCCACATTCATTCTTTCACCAGAATCACTGTCAATTGAGAAGAGGTAGAAGATCATTCTAGATACACTCCTTCCTCCTAGTGAATCTTGATCGAACCCCATTGAAAATTATCATAATTTTACCATGTAAACGGATAATACAAGCAATCTATTTTCTTTGAAATACATTAACAAGTATTGTGTTGTCCCTGTCAAAGAGTTCCTGAAGAATAATATAGATGCCAAAGTTATTTTCCCCCAACATTCATTAGAGCTAATACAGATCATACTAAGTTAGTTTTCCTGTAAAGCTGTTTAATCCAACTCTCTTGACATCTCATGCCCAGTTTGGTCTTTTACATGTAGTATAATATACTTTAGAATTCTAAAACACCAGCTTTGGGTCAAAATGAATCAGCAGAACAAAAATTCCAACAACACTAATGCCAAAAGAAGAACAATATGTTACTCAGAGTTTCAGCCTATTTATACCGCAAGTTTGGTCAAGTTTAATGAATTAATAGTTCTATCAACTGATATGTGAGTCTTGAACATCAGCTAGGTTGAAATAAGCTTTTACACTTAAGACTTAATATATAAATCTCTAATGCATAAATAGGTAAGCGTTGACAATAGCACCTAGTTCTATAAGAGCTTTTGCAACAGGAAAGAGCTGGGAATTCATGGATGTGACTATCAAGAGAGTCTTTCCTTCTTTATCAATTCACTATAAGTGGGAATGGAGAGTTAGTGATAATGAATATGCACAAAACTAAAATTAAGTTTGGTGTGGCACCTAGAAACACCAACTACAGTTAATTGACACCTAAAGAGTTGATCCTAAACAAGGAGACTACATTCTCATAACTCACCTATTGATAAAATCCACTCTAGAGTTTTATTGCCTGATTTTCAATTTTTTCTTTTTTCTTTTCGAAGAAAAATCAAACCAACACAAACAAACTCAATTTCAATATAAATAAATAATTTTAAATAATAATCAAGCCTTACAATTATGCTTATCAGGAGAACTATTGATAACCTAGAAACTTAAAAAGAATAAAATATAGTTTCCAAAGCAAATCTAGTATCAAAATCCACATAAATGTGAAAATTAAAATAGAGAACAAATTCTTCACCTTTCATCGAAGTACCAAATTATGTTTCCCTCAATTTTGGCTGATTTGAAGAAATAGAATGGAAGCTAACATTTTAAGTTCAAGCCATCAAACTATAAGATACTAAAAAAAAAGGGAGAAAGAGAATAAATTGAATATGTCGATCTTTTTTCCGTAGAAAGAGTAAGAGAAGATTGTGATTTGGCTAAAAACCCAAGGGTCATAGATTATCCAAAATCAACTGTAGATATTGAACAACCTAAGAACAAAATAACAAAACAAAGAATAGGCCTATAATGAAGGTATCAAATGTACATGCAAATACAAAGAAAATTTTCCAAAACAATGAGAGGTTTCGGGTTTTTGGAAGAAAAAAAGTGATAAAAGCGAGAATAATCCACTAACATAAACATATCGTAAAAACCTACACACATGATGAGAAGAAGAAGCAAATATGCGGAAAGTGAAGAATAACAAGAGTCATCAGATTCATCAGAGTAAGTGGTATCAATACTAACTAATGCTCCACTGTCATCATTGTCATCATTCAAGCCAAGAGTAAACGCAGCATTAGGTATTGGCAATACATAATGGAACTCTCATTAAAGCAAAATTGGTGAATAGAGATAATTCTTGTTGTTGTGAGAAGAAGGAAATTATGGGGCTTTACCAAGAGTAAATTTCAGAGCCAATGGAGACCAAAGCTGTGTGACTGCATCTGATCCTTGTAAGATATCAAGTGTTACATTGAACTGCCAATAAATGTCCAGATTATAAAATGCCTTACAAACAACATGAAAGGAACCTAGGATAGATGGACATACTACCACGAATCAAAAGCAAAAGTTAATCCTTTTATTTAATCCTCTAAAAAAGAATCTTTCCTTTTGGTGTAAGAATGCAAAGAACTTCAAGATTCACATCCGACATGATCAAAACCCACATAAGAATTACAGAGATAATTGGAAGAAAAGGTGTTTGCAGATTAACCCATGAAGTCATGACATTCATTTTCTAAGCATTGCATTTGTCACCCGTGAAAGCATTATCCAAGATAAGAGTTTCTTGACAGGGGTAAGTTTGAGTCCATTGTAGAGTTGAAAGGAAGACTTTCTTGCTTGACATGGGGTTTGAAACAGTTCATATTCCTTGAAGATCATCAAGAAGAATAACAAAATATGAAGTTGAGTGAACCAACTTAGTTTAAAAGCATGCACGTGAAAATTTAATAAATAGAAACAATTGGCACCTCATCACCCTCACAATCAAATGACCTTACATAGAGAAAATTACTAAAGAACTATAAAATAATTTCAATAACAAAGTAACATATACCCAAATATGATTAATCATCCTACCTCATTCAACTTAACTAACATTGCTATGGCATTTGTTTCTTGGTAATTAGGCTTGCCAAATCCGCATAAATATGATCAATGTCCTTAGTGGAACCACCTATACTGCACCAACCAAAGAGGGGAGAGAGAGAGAGAGAGAGAGAACTTCAGCTTTGAATTAGAACTCTACAGCTTAGTCCATGATCGAACTATGACAAAATACCATACAAATAATAAGAATATCTCTAATTAGAATTCAAAGGAGAAAATATGCAACTTGTAAATCAAAATTGTGATTAATTATGTGAGTCTCAAATTTTATTGTTGAGATTAAGAACTAAAGATTTGAGATCTTTGAGTCCTCCGCACTACTTCGTTGGTCAATAAATGTATCCAAATCTCCAAGATTTAAATCTTGAATTAAATCAGGTTTTCGACCTTGAAAGATTGAAAGAAATTGTGAGAAATAAAATTACTTGAAAGAGGATTTGACAAAAAATCCTAAAAGATCATATCATAATATTAGCAAAATTAGAAAATAAAACATAAAAACAAATTTTAAGACGGAAGATAAGTTGAAAAAAAAAATTGATAGAAAATCTGAAAATTATTATAAATGGAGAAATATATTCAAGACAAGAAAGAAAATTAGGACAAGATGAGTTCAAATCTTCTATTGAGTTATTTATTACATATTTATAATAGAACTAGCATCTTCTCTAATATGGAAATATTAGAGTCTATAAAGAAATACAATATATGATTCTCACACACTATAAGATGATATTGATATGGAATGATGGATTGCTAAGATATTTAGTTAATATGAGAATGTGAATCGGCAATATCACATGTTGAAATGGCTGAGATTTTCATTTGGAAGTTACATATTTTTGTATGATCTTTTTGGGGGTAATGGACATTTTAAAAAAATATTTTTTTATAACACTCCCCCTTGAATGTCCATCAATAGATAATGTATCTCGTTAAAACCTTACTAAGAAAACACCCTGTGAGAAAAAATCTTAGTGAAGGAAAAAGAGTATACATTATAAATAATACGTATTGGTAGCTGCCTCATTAAAAATCTTAGCAGGAAAACCTAGTGGGACAAAACCTTGGTGAAGGGAAAAAGAGTGCAGTACATATTTTACGCTACTTGATGATAACATCATTGAGTATCTTTGAGTATGCACATTCCAATATAGTATGCCAGCTTCTCAAAATTTGAAGTAAGCAATGCCTCAGTAAATAAATCTGCTAGATTATCACTTTAACGAATTTGTTGAACGTCGATTTCGCCATTTCATTGAAAATCATGAGTTAAGAAGAATTTTGGTGAAATATGTTTCGTTCTATCTCCTTTGATGTATCTTCCCTTCAATTGAGCTATGCATATATCATTTGTTGAAACCTTTTTTTTAGTAGAAGACCGCATGCTTTCTGAATGTGTTGTATCATTAATCCTAACCAAATATATTGTCGACTTACTTCATGAATCACTATTATCTATGCATGATTTGAAGAAGTAACAGCTATAGTTTGTTTTGTTGAACACCATGAAATAGATAACCTTCACTTGTGAATAAATAACATGTTTGATATCTAGTTTTATGTAGATCAGATAAATAACATACATTTTCATAACAAGTAACTTGATGTCCACATTCATAAAATAACATCATGTCAATAATTCCTCGAAGATACTGAAATACATATTTAACAGCATTCTAGTGTCTTCGTATTGGAGAAGAGATAAATTTTGCCAATACAATTACAGAAAATGCTACGTCCGATTATATACTATTAGCAAGATACATTGATGTCCCAATAGCACTTAGATATGGTACTTCAAAACCAAGAAATTCTTCATTGTTTTCTTAGGGTCAAAATGAACATTTCTTTATATTAAGTGATTTTACAACTATTGAGGTATTCAATAGAAGTACTTTATCTATATAAAATCGCTTCAAAATATTCTCTGTATAAGTTGATTGATGAACAAATATTTCATTCGTCAAATACTAAATTTACAAGTTAAGACAAAACATTGTCTTTTCAAGATTTTTCATTTCAACTTTCTTCAAATAATCTACTATTTTTGAAAACTCTTTAGGAGTTTCAAAGATGTTAACATGTATACTTATTATAACAAAGTTAGATCCACATCATTTAATAAATGTAAAGTAATAATTGGATCATTTTTATACTCTTCATTTAATAAATATTCACTGAGGAGATTATACCATATATGCTCTGATCATCTCTGACGTCTTATTGAACAAACTTCCTATGAATTTTTATGTGCTTCAGGCATTTTGAACCCTTTAAGGATTTTCATATAAATTTTTCACTTGAGTGAGCCATATAAATAGGCTATAATAACATCCATTAGACGCATATCAAAATTTCTCTATACTGTCAGACTAATAAGATATCTGAAGGTGATTGCATCCACCACAAGAGAACATGTTTCCATATAATCAATGACAGGATTTTGCAAAAATTCTTGTGCCATAATTCATGCTTTAAATACCACGATTTCATTTTTTTTTCATTTTATTTTTGCACGAAAACTCATTTGTACCCCTATTGGCTTTATACCTTTAGATGTTTGGACTACAGGTCCAAAAACTTTACTTTTTCAAACGAATTCAATTATGCTTGAATTGTGTCTTTCCTTTTTGGCCAATCATTTCTTCATTTACATTCATCCATGATTTAGGTTCAAGATCCTCGTCTTGTTTCATTATTGGAACCGAAGCATTATACTCAAAAATGTTGTTGACAACTATATCTTTTCGGTTCCATCTTTTTCCTGTAGTGACATTACTAATCGAGTTCTCTTCATAATTTTTCAGGTACCTGAACCTCTTCTAAGGTTGTATGGAAAGTTATGCCTTCAGGATTTTCATGATCAATTGTCTCTATATTATGACCATCTTGATCATTTCCTCCCTTCATTTTTTAGGATTTTATCCTTAGAACCGATTAGTCATCCACGTTTTAAACGTGGTTTAGTCTCATTTGCACTAATAGATTGTCCTGCAGAGACATCAATTCGAATTGGAGCATACAGAGCTAGAATATAAGATTTAATAATTCTTGGCAAGTCAGTAAAAGCATCTAGGAGCTGATTCGCAATATTTTGTAAATGACTTATCTTTTGAACTTCAAATTCACATTGCTTAGTGCAAGAATCTAAATGAAATAAATATAATGCATTCTAATCAATCTCTTTTTCCAACTGTTTATTCTCTCCCCCTAATTGTGAAATCCAGCCCTAACCCTAACCCGGAAACCCTGTTGTTTGTAAGTTCGAAGACCCGAAGTGAAGGTAGAAGACAACTATGGGCCATCTCAATGGAAGACATGGTGTTTGACCTAGAACCCATGGAAATTGATGATGGAGTTCCATACTTGGAAACCTTGTTAGAGTTGGAGAAGAAATTGCACCTTGAAGAAATAGAGCTTCGTTGATGGACTTAAAGCCTATTTGGACATGGTTTGAAGGCATTCCTCCATGCTAGGTTAGTTGCTTGATGAGTTGGGAGAATCCCCTTTGAAAATATTGAGGTTTGGTGCTTCAATTACCTGACTTGGGCTTGCTGTCAGCCTGGGTCGACTGTTTGGGTCGACTTGGCCAATTGACCGACAGTCTCAAGGTTTTATTTTAAACCTCTAATTTAGGGTTTTGATGCTCTATTTAATAAGACTATGTGGTTTTTAGCCACTCATGTTTCTAAAACCTCTGGAGAACATGGAGAACCTCTCTCAAAGCCCTCTCTTTGGTGTGTGGAAGATCCAGTGCGAGTTCTCAAGTTCTTAGGCGATTATTCCTCATTAAGGTTAGTAATCTCTTTTAATCTTCTATGATCTACTCTTCTATTGATGGTTTCTCATCGCTGTGATTATGAAGATGGTATTGCATCCTTGCAAACACCTGTTCTTCAATCTCTATAGTAGTGAGTGAATCTCCATTCATTTCAATGTTCCTATGATCTACGCAATTGAGTTACATGAAGAGATCTTGTGAAATCTTCATGCAAGTATGATCATTCTATTGTTTTTTATTTCAAAGCATGTTAGGTTCATTCTTATATTAGTTTTTATCATTGATCTACTGTTGTTATTCTTCTAGAGTGAATTCTCATTCTCCTAGCCTCTCCGTTGAATCCACGGACTGTTTTCTCTAAAAACCCTATTTTTGATCAATGTTGATGTCTAATCTATGTTAGTTAATCTTAGATTACTATTCTAGAAGTTCCTTTGAATTTTCGGAGTGTCTTGCACACTGGAAGATGAATTTCGGATAAAAATTCAGAATTTTGCTTCATACTGTTCATTGGGTCAACTGGACCAATCGACCCAACCAATTAGCCCAGCTGCTAACAGTAATGCATTTCTTTGTCTATTTCGATCCGTTTGACTTATGATCTTCTAGGGTTTGTTCCTAATGATTGAACTATGCTTGTTTAGGGTTTGTTTGCTAACCCTTGGACCTATCCTCTTTGTGAAACCGGCCCTAACCTTGACCCAAATACTCTATTGTTTGTAGGTCTGAAGACCCAAAGTAGAAGTGAAAGTCAACTATGGGCCATATCAGTGGAAGACATGATGTTCGACTCCAAACCCATGGAGATTGACAATGATGCCCCATACTTGGAGACCTTGATGGAATTGGAAAAGAGACTTACACCTTGATGAAGAGAAGTTTGGTTGGACATGATTTGAAGGCATTCCTCCATGCTAGGTGAGTTATAGTTTATGTTGTGAGAAGCCCATTTGATTTTGATAAGAGTTAGACCTTCATTTCCCTATTTCAGGGCTTTGCTGACAGCCTGGGTCGAGTGCCTGGGTCAACTGGGCCAATCGACCCACAGAGACAGAATCTGTGCGAGATCCTCTGTTTAGGTTTATGATGCTCTATATAATAGAACTTCGTGTTTCTTAGCCTCCTTTGTTTCTAAAACCCCTAGAGAGCATGGAGAACTCCTCTCAAAGCCTCTCTTTGGTGTTGGTGAAGAACTCTTGCAAACTCTCAAGTTTCCGCTCTTGTTCCTTCAATCAAAGGTTAGTAACCTCTCTTGTATGGAATTGATCTACTCTTACTATGATATATTCTCTGTACTGAGATTATGAAGAAGATGTTGCATCCTTGCAATCATCTCTTCTACAATCTCCATCATTCTTTTATGCTATGATCTTCATACTTAATCTTGACCATGATTCTTATGATTTCTTCATAAAACTATGATCATACTCTTGATGTGATTTCTCTAGCATTATAGATGCATATTCATGATTATTCATATCCTTGATTTACTGTGTTAATCTACTAGAATGAGATCTCATCATCTCTAGTTCTTCTCTTGAGTTTATAGATTGTTTTCATTGAAAACTATGATTTTATCAAATTAGAAAGTATGATTCTAAATTAGTAAGTTTTGGTTTTGATCGTTGTTCGATGTCTAATATATGCTAGTTAGTCTTAGATTACTGTTTTAAAGATTCCCTCCAAGTTTCGTAGAGTTTCGAATCTTGTAGAATAGGTTTCGGATAAAAAATCAATTTTTGGATGCGTACTGTTCATTGGGTCGACTGCCTAAGTCGACTGGACCAATCGACCCAGCCAACCTTCCCAGCATGACAGCAAGTGATTTCTTCGTCTGTCTTGATCCGTTTGATGTCTATTCTTTTAGGATTGCTTCCTAATGATTCTTTAATGCTTGTTTAGGGTTTGTTTGCTAATTTTGGATTCATTCTCTTGTTCATCCGGAATATCTTCGAATCTATTTAAGGTAAGGACAGTTGTTTCCATATTCACATAAATTGTGTGAATCCTAGTTTCTAAATTGGGAAACACATAGATTTGTTACTGATATTGTAGTTTCTAATTATGATATGACTGTTGTAAGTACAGTAGGATCTTACTTTTATATTTCCTTTATGTACTTAATCATGTATGGACTCTTACTCATATATGTTGCATATTCAATTGATCTTGTCTTTATGTATTCTTTCATATGATGAGATATCAATGGTGTATGTTATGACTGAATTGGGAATGTGATTGATTAGGTATGATTGGGGATTGGGGAATGTCCTTTGACATTTTTGTCCTTGGACATCAGTGGGAATACTATGGGATATTTCCGATGGTTCCCTTTGACGCTTTCTCGGATTATTGGTTGTCATACCTAGGATTTGTCTAAAAGTGTTTGGCTAGGATTCCCTATTATATCAGACCCGATTCGGAAGGGTATTGAGACCGAGTAACCCGTGGTAGCAATGGGGATTCATGGGTACTCAAGACTAGTGAGTTATATTCGTGATAGGACATGAATCCCATTGTGGATACTTGTGAGAGGCCATTCATTGGTACGATCGCATCTAGTAGGCTTGGGCTCAAGGGCGCTCAAGACCGGTAGCCAACCCGTGAGAGGATATGAGAGCTTACTGTCTATTATTTGTGGATGACCAATAGGGTTAATGAATCCGTAGTCCGAGTTGGTTGTAGCCATAGGATACACTGACTCTAGTGTGAAGGATACTGGAAAGGATCGCCCGGGGTGAGGAATGGACGTATCTGGATCTAAGTTGACATAACCAAGTAGATGACTTGCATTTGGCTAGGCTTTACCTTGACATGCGCCAATACTTAGACCAACAATGATGTGAGAGAATGGTGACCTAAACCCCAGCCAAGGAATGTCCGAGAGAGATGCAGGACCCAATTACCACCGGAGAACTTAAGATACTGAGATGGTTGAGGGAGAGTGATTTGAGACCTACCCAAAGAAGCATACTACTTTGACTTAAAGCATGTCTTCCTATAAAGACCATCATACATAAAGTTAGACTCATACATGCATTGTTTGTCTCCTATCATTTTGCATCATGCTATGTTTCTGCTATGATGTTATTATGGGATAACTTACCTTGTTGAGTTCTCTTGAACTCACTCCTTTCTTGCAAATATCTTTTGTTAGATTATTCTACAGGTGTTGATGACTATGACAGCCAGTACTAGGAAGCGCAAGCTGATGAAGCATACTTCACACAAGGTGTTGGCAGTTACAAAGATTTCGATGATGATCCCTCATGTGATCATGCTACATCCAGGATTAGCCCTACCTTGGAGTGGAAGCGGCCGTGCTTAATTTCTGCAGGGTTTTTCACAGTTTACTCAATCTGGTGTTTCTGATAAAGAAAATCAAGACTCTACTTTTTCTCATCGCTTTGTCATTCGTTGTCAAGTGTGCAAGAAGTTGGGACATGATGCTCTTCGGTGTTGGAATCATTTTGATCACACATATCAAGTTGGGTCAATGCTAAAAGCTTTGGCATCCATTCAATTGAATGATTCTTAGGATAATTGGTGGTTCCAGGCTCAGGAGCTACAGATCATGTAACTTCTAACCCAGGTAATCTTTCTTCAATTGTTCCTCTTAATAATTCCTCATCTCTTATGGTTGGCAACGGTGCTCGTCTACCTATTACTCACAAAGGTTCACCTACTGTGACTACTGGTACTTCAGTGATCCCTTTGCATGATGTTTTGGTAGTGCCTGCTATTAAGAAAATTTTAATTTTTGTTTCGAAGTTAACAACTGATCTTGGGTGCTTGATTGAGTTTACTGACTCTGGGTTCTCTATTAAGGATCCTCACAGCCAAGTAATATTGGCATCGGGGAGTAAGCGGGATGAATTGTATGTTTTTGACAATAATGGTGCTATTTCAGGACACCAGGCTCTCTTTTCCTCTCATTTATGTGTTGTTTCAGAGGATACTTGGCATCAACGTTTAGGCCATCCTTACCCCCGTATTACTAGTTTCTTGAAGACTAATGGTTTGATTCGTGTGAGTTGTAAATCTCGGCAGCTTTGTAGTAGTTGTCAAATGAGTAAGAATGCCCAACTTCCCTTTGTTGGTTCTTTCACTAGATCTCTTGCCCCTCTTGACAGAGTGCATTGTGACTTGTGGGCTAAGGCACCAGTATCTAGTGTTTGGAAATTTTGCTATTATGCTCTTTTTGTTGATGATTTTTCCCGCTTACCTGGTTGTTTCCTCTTCAGCATAAATCTGAATTCTTTGATTGCTTTCTTCAATTTAATGCCATGGTAGAGACACAGTTCAGCTTGAAAATTAAAGTTTTTAGTCTGATGGAGGTGGTGAATTTAGTCTTGGGAAGTTTCAAAAATTTTTAGCTAGCAATGGCATTATTCATCATGTATCTTGTAGAGGTACTCCTGCTCAAAATAGCATTGTAGAGAGAAAACACAGGCACTTGGTTGAATTGGGATTAGCAATGTTGTTTCATGGTTCTGTTCCTTTATGTTTTTGGGTTGAAGCATTTTTTACTGCAATATTTATGATTAATCATCTACCTTAACAAATGCTTGGTATGAAGACTCTTTTAAAGTTGATTTTTGATCAAGATCCACAATACTCTGCTTTAAGAGTTTTCGGGTCTACTTGCTTCCCATACTTGAGACCTTATGCAAATCATAAATTTGATCCTCAGTCTATGTTGTGTGTATTTTGTGATATAGTGACAAGAATAAAGGGTATCGGTGTTACCATTGTGCTACTAGTAAAGTTTATATTTCAAGGAGTGCAGTTTTTGATGAAGCTTCTTTTCCGTTCAGCTCTACTGCAAATTCTGCATTTCTGGTCAACCTGAGTTACATATTAGTGATTTTGGTGGATGGTTTTATAAAGATGATTCTCTTGATTCTAGTAATGTTGTGGTAGTTGTTGCGGGTAGTCTTGATAATTTTGTGCATATAAAACCATGGTTTGATGATATGAATGTCGTGGTTATGGTGTCTTCTTCAGCGCCGATTGTCTCTACTGTACAGATTCTGCTCCTGTGGAATATTGTTTTGGGTATAACAGATTCTATGAATAATATTTCAAATGGGGCACCAAATTTTGGATCCAGTGTGTTTTCTGCTCCTAATGAAGACAGTTCACATGGACTTTCAAAAGATATTCAGCATGGGTCTAATCAAAATGGGCTTGCTATACTTAATCCTTCTACTGTAGTTCAGCCCATAGATAATAGCCCAACTCAGCAGCATTATGCTTCTTCATCAGTTTTAGCCCAACCACATATTGTTCCATGTCATTCAATGGTTACCCGATTCAAAGTTGGAATTATAAAACCTAGTCCAAAATATGCACTTGTTGTTATTAGTATCCCACGTGAGCCTCGTACAATCAAAGAAGCATTGGATGATGCTAGATGGTTTTTAGCTATGAAGGACGAAATGAGTGCTTTGGATCAAAATAAGACCTGGACTTTAGTTCCTCGTACTACTCAAATGAATGTGGTTAGCAGTAAATGGATTTCTAAGTCCAAACTCAAGGCTGATGGGTCTCTCGAAAGTCTAAAGGCTAGATTAGTTTCAAGGGGTTTTACACAACAAGAAGGGGTATATTTCTCTGAAACCTTCAGTCTTGTGATAAAACCCGGTTCTATTCGGCTTGTCTTAAGCATTGCAACTATGATGAGATGGCCTATTTGACAATTAGATGTCAAAAATGCTTTTCTTCATGGTTTCTTGACAACACCTGTTTATATGACCCAACCACTTGAGTTTGTGGACCCGGCAAAGCCTCATGCAGTATGTAAATTACACCTTTCGTTGTATGGGCTACGTCAAGCTCCAAGAGCGTGGTTTCATCGTTTTAGCACATTTCTTCTTAAGTTTGGTTTTGTTTGTTCGGCTTTTGACAGTTCGTTGTTTATCTATCAGGCTAATGGGAAGGTTTTGTTGCTTCTTCTCTACGTCGATGACATTGTTTTGACTGGGAATGATATGGGCTTTGTGATGGATTTCATCTCTCGCCTTAGTACACCTTTTGCTATGAAAGATTTGAGCTTTTTACATTACTTTCTTGGGATTGAAGTGGCTACTACATCATCTGGGCTTTTTCTCTCCCAATCTAAATATGCACGAGATTTATTACATCGGGCTCTTTGGAAGACGTAAAGTCCATGCCCACACCAATGGTGTCTCAAACTTCTTGTACTATTGTCGATTCTACTCTTATCCAGATGTCACAAATTTTCGCAGTTTGGTTGGAAGCCTTCAATATTTGACTATGAAATAGACACATATATCTTATGCTGTAAATTCAGTTTGCCAAGCAATGCATAGACCTACTATGAGTGATTTTTCACTTCTAAAGCATGTCTTGCGTTATGTTAAAGGCACTATTGATTTGGGCCTTCAGATTCATAATCATAGTTCATTTCAGCTCTATGGATTTTCCGATGCGGATTGGTGTCCCACTACTCGAAGGTCCACAACTGGTTATTGCACATTCCTAGGTAGCAATTGCATCTCCTGGAGTGCTAAGAAACAGCCTACAATTTCTAGATCTAGTACAGAGGCTGAATATCAGGCTATGGCTTCTACAATGGCTGAGTTGACTTGGCTTAGTTCTCTTCTTCAAGATATTGGCATTCCTTAGTCATCTCCAACAATTTTATATTGTGACAATATGAGTGCACTTCATATGACAATCAATCATGTTTTTCATGCACATGCAAAACATATTGAATTGGACTATCATTTTGTTCGAGAGAAGGTGGCACTTGGGCATTTGATTACTCGTTATGTATCTACTAATCATCAGCTAGCTGGTATTTTCACTAAACCTCTGCCTTGTAGAGAATTTCAGATTTTATGTACCAAACTAGGTTTATCTCCCCGGCCTAGTTTGAGGGGGGATATAGAGATAGAGACACGTGTACAATCATGTTGATGGGTTTGATATGGGATTGCTATCTATAAATGTCTTTATACTGTACATCTCAAATAATGAATTGAAATATTTTGTTTCCTTTTTTAATAATTTTCTCTCCCCCAATTGGTTTGTCTGGTGGTCTTCTACTGTTTTGGGACTCCTTTGTTCATGTAAATATAGTATTATAGTGATAATGGTGTTTCCATGTTTTACTTTGTTTTAACACAATTAATTGGCAAGTCATTTGCGTATTGAATTCTTCCATCTCCAAACAACAGCAATGAGAGACATTAAATCAATTGGGTTCCTTCGCTGGTGGTCCATGGGCTCTATACGGAGACTGGAATAGGTATGTCTACTTGATAGATATAGTAAGGGAGGTGTTCCTCTAAGGTGGCGAGATGTTCAAAGTTTTTAACACTTTTTGTCACTACAGAATCTAATGTTACTCCCAACTCATGGACTTCCATATACCTAGTCGAACAAACACAGAGTCATCAATTGCATAGAAGGCAAACTTGATCGGATTATTAGTAATGCTGAATGGATGCAACTCTTCCCTGAGGTTAGTGTACAGAACACTACTTTCACTAACTCTAATCTTATCTTGCTAGTGTTAAATATAGATGTTCATCCGCTCTTGGCTTCTAAACCGTTTTGATTCGAGAACTTCTAGACCCAAGAAGAATCCTACCCAGATTTAATTGTGATGCATCCAAAAAATGTTAAGCCTCCAAATTCCTTGAAGATGGCCTACAAAACAGAGTTAGATGTGGCCCGACCGTGGGATTCGGGAGGCCACCTCCGAAGCTTAAGTCAATTATTGAACTAATCACCAAGGCTCTGGCAAGTTGCAGAGCATAATAATGAATGCGTAATTGGGGAATGATTCAGATACCTTTAGAGTGAGTTGATCACTTGTTTATATAGACCTTACCTCCAATTCTCGATCGTTGAGTGAAGTCTCGATCTCTTTCGGTGACCGTCTGATCGTAGGGTTTCCTTCTAGATATTCGGGAACGCAAGTAGTTACCAATTTCGGCATGATTCCCTCACCGCTCGCTGATAGTTGCCTCCTACAAGTCAGCTTTGTCTACCGCAAGGTTTGAGAGATCTTACTGAACTGATAACTGAAATGTGGCGCCTTTATGATTATTAAGTTAGGTTTTGGTGGGTCCTAGTTGTGGTCTAACCTGGATAAAGATTATGAACCTGGTCCAAAATTTCGGTGTAATTTTCCTCGTATCATTTGCCCGCAAGCCAAGTGTTCGAGCAACGCCGTGGAATGTTTGGTCTGGTTTGGTATCTTCACCGATCATGAGCAAATACGAAATATCTTTTCAAGTAAAAATATCTTTGTATTTAATGCTACTGACATCTCTTTCCAGCGAGGTGCCGTCGAACCATTCTGACTCCTCATTGCTTGTGTGTAGTGGGCCACGTGGTGATCGGGGAGGCACGAACATTACGCCCTGTCGTTCGAATCGTCGTATCTTAGATTTATTTCATCTTGACGAAGGTTTTTTGAACCGTCAGTGATTACAGACCATTGAAGCTTTACGAATCGTTCGATCTTTTCTCTCGAATCAATGCGTGACCCTGTCCATCAATTAGACTCAATCTTACTTGTATTTTGAATCTATAAAAGGTTCCTCATGCCTCATTTCTTCTTTTTACTTTTCTGCTCTCCAACTTGTGTTCTTGCAAGTCTTCAGTTTCAACCTGTGGGACTCAAGTCCTGTTCTTCTAAATCACAAGTAAGTTTTATTTCCCTTTGTTTCATCTTTCTGTTCTCCTTTTTTTTTTTTTTTTTTTTTTTTTTTTTTTTTTTTTTTTTGTATTCACACAATCTATTCTTTTTGTTCATTCCATCAAAAAATGGGTAGCGGTCAAACTTCTGAGGAGAGCGATTCTGTAGACCGCCTAGTAGAGGGTGAAGAATCTGCCGAACAGGGAAGCCCTACTGCTTCTGTTGAACTCTCTGGTGATCGGGATCATAGGGTAACCGAACATTTGTTGCAATTTGCCCCGGCTAGCCCTAGAGAACCACCAAGCAATGCCCCCATCATTAAAGGGTCTTCCTCAAAGAAGAGAAAGGCTCCTAAGAAGACGACTGCAGAGAAATCCCTTCCATCAAAAAGACCTTTTGTCGGTCCTTCAGACATTATTTCTGTGGTTCGCTCAGCAGACCTAAAAAATATTTGTTCTAACTACTCAATTCCACGTTTTTGCATCATTCGTATCCCGAACTCAAATGAGAGGGTCAATTCCAACCCTCCAGGGGAGTTCTCCCTTTACCTTGACTCTTTCAAGAGTGGGGTTCGACTTCCTTTATTTTCTTTTGTAATCACCAAAATTTTAAACCACTAGAAAATTTGTCCTGGTATGCTCCTCCCGAACAGCTGGAGGCATATAATTGGTTACCTGGGGCTCTGCCATGAACTCGGGTTAACCCCTTCTTTAGATGTTTTTCGTCATTTTTATACTCTGAGTAAATCAAATCCTCCCGGGTGGATAGTCCTTTCCAAGAGCTTGAAGACTGAGCTAGTCTGGCAAGGGGGAATCCTTGCAGAGGTTACCTACCCTTCCAATAATAAAGGATGGCGGGAAAAGTTTGTTTTCCGTAGGGTTCCCAAATCCAAACAAAAATTCCCAATAAGATGGAGCACCCTAGACTCCTTCACCCAGATCAATCGCTCTCCTTTCCTGCCCAATCGCAAAAAATGAGGCGGTTCGGGTCATCAAAGCCATTTCTTGGCGTTCGGAAATCCATGGGCATGCCATGGAGTATGAAGCAGTTCTTTGCTACTGGGGTCTGAGCCATGGTGAGTGCCCAAAAGCTTTAATTTCTCTCTATTTATGAATGTACTCTTTGTTCTTATAATGACCTTGATCTTTCGTTGATTTGCAGTGCCTCCCAAGTTTAACCGCAATGCAGTCGTTTCTTTGGCTCAACAAAGTTTGGCTACTGCCGAGGAGAGAGTCCTCCAAAAGGGGAGAAAAGATGCTCTCGAGGGTGTCCCTTCCCCGAAGAAAGCTTCATCTGTCGCTATCTCGAAAGGGGTTACTCCCCCGAAGGGGCTTCTGAGGACAAGGCAGGATCATGCTGCCCAAGGAAAAGATCCAGTAATAGTCGAAGAATCCACTCATGACGATACTGCCCTTGTCAAGAGGAGAAGGGAGCTGACCGATGATGCTGCTTCTAAGAGGAGAAAAGTCGATCAAGGGAAAATCTATGTTCCCAAATGGAAGGTGAATCTTCAAGACCCGGTTCTTTTGGATACCAACGCGTCCATTGATTGGGCCGTTAATGCTCGAACTCCATGTGATCGAAAGGCCCTAACTGAGATGTCTGATGACGAATTGGTGAATTTTAATTTCAGGTGTGTCCTGATTCTTTAACTATTCTCCCAGCCGGAACATCTGTAATAGGCTAACTTGTTTTCGTATTGTTGTGACAGGTTTCTATCTTGAGATGGAAGCGAATATGAGAGTTGGCCGTTTACATGCTAACGTCAATCTCAATAATGAGCTTGCTGAGAAGAGGCTAGGAGAAATCTCCAAGTTGGAAGAGGAGATTGCCCGACTTCGTCCTTCTGCAAGGGAACTTATTATTGCTAAGCCCCAAATGGAGGATATGAGAAAGGAGCTGGGAGAGTTGAAGAAAAATGCCCGGACCTCAAAATCCAAAATTGAGGATCTCACTCAAGAAAAGGAAGAATTGGAAGAGAAGCTGGAAGCTGCTGCTTCTCCCCAAGGTCCCGAAGATTTGAAGCCGGAGGTTCGGAAAGCTTGTGTCTTGAAATACTTGAACAGCGTTCTGTTCGGTGAGTTGCTCAACTTATACAATTTGGTTGCCTATCGGGAGGGTGTCAATGACGTGTGGAAGAGTATTCTGACGGCCGATCCTTCCTTCTCGATCGAAGAGCATAAGGACTTAATCTATAAGGAGACTTTTGTGGATTTGCATCTGCCAACTCCAACTTGGGTTGCCGAGAAGAACAATCTACCGCCAACTAATCCAACCAGCCCAATTATTAACAAATATTTGGATGATGAGCCTGCATTACCTTCCAACCCCAAAGGTGTGGCAAAAAATGCTCATTCAATTGCTCAAAACCTTCGAGGAACAAACTCCTAAAGCCGCCTCTGAACAAGAAACTCCCGATGCTGCCACTGACCAAGTTCCTCAATCTTCTGCCAATTTGTAGATGCTTTTTTTCTTTTGTAATGTGTAAGGGTAGACCCTCCCTTTTGGGCCTTATGTCTTAATAATATTTCCTTCTTCTTGGCATATTTCCTGTTGTAGTTTTGACGATCGTATGTTTTCCCTTTTCACGTTCAAGTGTTTCTTGCACTAGAACTTAATTGGACAAAAACTGAGAGCTCTTTGAATTAATCGTTGCACTATCCTGCTCTTATCATGCCCTTTAATTTCTTCACACAGCCCCTCATTCAAAAGATTAGAGGTTTTGGCATTCGAGTGATTCTTTGCTCGGGAAAGTTTGTCCTCAGTCTTGCCCGTTCGGTCATCTTGTGGTTAACCTTGATCCTTCATTTTTTCTGAAAGATGTTGTCTTCATTGGGAAATGAAAACGTCACTCAAGTCTTAAATGCTTTGATTGATGGTTCAGCACTCGAGTTCGCTGTCTTTGTAACCTGCGCCTAATATGCCACGTGGATGGATGCGATGGTTTCGAACCCTTTTTTCAAAATTTGAAAAGTTGCTTAATGTCCACCATCCATCTGTTGTGTTCAAACCATCATTGGTTTATGACCGTTGATTTTCTAGGACTCAAACCGTCGCTGCTCTATCACCGTTGATTCTTTTTGGGACGAATCATCATTTCTTTTCTTTGTCAGCGTCTATTTAAACCCTTTACTTCTCCTTTCTTCTTGTCTTTCAGTTGTGCGAAATTCTAGTATTTCTCTGAGACTAAAACATGTAGAAGAAAATAGAAAAATTCATTCTGTTGATCAATGGATTCAACTGGCATTCTTGCTTCTATTGCAATGTCTTTGAAGCACATTCGAAGGGAAAAGCCAAAAGACACAAGCGAAGAAACTTCTTCTTCTGCACCAAGACCACCCATACATTTTGCTGAGGAGGTTTATAGGCCTCCCTGGAAGCTACGAAGGTCTGATCATGTTACGGGCAATTTTGACAAAGCTTTAGAGTGGTGCACTCTTGCCCAAACACCGGCCGAAAGCAAAGCTTTCAATTCTGTTCCCGACGATGCTTTCGTGAAATCCCTGGTGATGTGAGTCTTCACTACTGAAATCACTCTTTTTTTCTTTTTTTTTTTTTTTTTTTGTTTTTCTAAATCCCGAAAAAAATCTCTTGTTGCAAGAGTAGGCAACATACCGGATTGGGAAGATGCATTCTAATCTTTCCAGGCTTTGGGAGGAGATAAAGGTAAGGAATATTGAGATCCTACGTCTTTCTCAAGATCTAAATGTTGCCAATGGACCAAATCTGTGGTTTCGAGCGAAGGGTTGTTAATCTTTCGGGGAACTGAATAATTCTGAAGCTAAAGTTGAGGAGATGCGGAAGCAAATAGTTCCTCCCGATCTCGATTATATCCCTGCCGAGACCCGGAAGGCTTGTATCCGTAAGTATCTAGGCAGTAAGCCTTTTGGTAACTTGCTGGATATTTTGAATGACCATGCTTATCGGGTATGGCCAAAATGAGGTGTTCGAATCAATTTTGAGGAGAAATCTGAATTTTGATACGGCTCCTCATCAATTTCTCTGTCACCCCAAAGTCTTCTTGAAATTGCAACTTCCTCCTCCCGATTGGGCGGAAGACGTTGAAGATTTGTCTGCTCCTAATCCGGACATTACGTTGTACCTCGACAATTCACCTCCTACAACTCCAATAACAGAGGAGATTGCAGAAAACAAGGAAGAAGAAGACACTCCAAATGTCAATCTAGAACGCGTCAATCTTTCTTCCACAACGATCCAAAGGACTGCGGGAGATAAATTCTAAAACTCGTCACCATATTTACTTTTCCTTCTTATCTCAGCAACCGGAGATGAAGTTTCTTCATCAGTCAAAGGATAAGGATCCTGGAAAAGCTAAATGATGGGTTCGGGATGCTCTTCCCAGTCGTTGGTCAAGCTCTTGTTCTTCTCAGAGAAATGTTCCTCGTCCAAGATGTTAGAAAACTTTGTAACTCCCAAACGTTGTATAGTATATCTTGAACATTGTAGAGCTTGGCCTCTGTTGGCCTTTGAATGAATGAAAAGTCATTTTTGTGTTAATCGTTGTTTGATTGTAACACGTTCTTTATCGTCAAAGGGATTAGGTTGGGGTTGAACTGATTCATATCTGATTCGCCCAACTAGCTTTTGAAGGTGGCGTTTGGTTTGTCCGAAGCCTTAGATCCACAAGAGTTTCTAAGGGATTCTTTCTAAGGGTTCGATAGTTATACTCGGTGTACATCCAATATACCCGACCCCAAAAAAATCCTTATAACTTTTGTGAAATTCGAAGGTCTCACTCGGTTTTACCCGATGCCTTAGACCTGAAAATTTTCCTTATAATTTTTTCGGCTTTTGAAGGTCCCACTCGATGCTACCCGATGCCTTTACCTTAGAAAGTAAAAACTTCCTAGGCTTTTTAAGGTTCTGTTCAGAATTTATCCGATGCCCTTGACCTTAGAAAATTCCTAAGAATTTTCATCGAGGCTTTCGAAGGTCCCACTTGGTTTTACCCGATGCCTTAGACCAGAAAATTTTCCTTAGAATTTTTTCGGCTTTCTAAGGTCCCACTCGGTGCTACTCGATGCCTTTACCCGAAAGCTTCGAAGAGTATTTCGGGATGTTGGAAGGTCTCATATGTTGTTACCCGAAGCCTTTACCTGAAAGCTCCGGAGAGTGTTTCGGGATGTTGGAAGGTCTCATATGGTGTTACTCGAAGCCTTTTGATTCTAAATGTACTCTGCTATATACAGCCCCCAATCAAAAGATTTGGAATTAAAAACCAGATTCTTGCATTAAGTAATTATAGATCAATTAGATCAAGATTGTTAAACAACTTCAAGAGAAATGTTGACATAACTTTTAAGAAAAATATTTCTTCAAATGCTTCGCGTTCCACGATCGATCTAATGCGCGGTCGGTTGCTAGATCTTTTAGCTTGTAAGCTCCCAAACCTACTTGCTTGATGACCATATATGGCCCTTCCCATGTTGGGTCCAATTTTCTCCGATGGTGTGGGTCCGACGCCAGAGTGTTCCTTAGAACCAATCTCCCGCGTGGAACTCCTGATGTTTTACTCGAGCATTATAGTGAGAGGCTATTCTTCGCTTATATTGTTGAGTTCGAGCTATTGCTCTTTCATGAATTTCGTCAAATAATTCAAGGCTATCTAATAATCCTTCTTTGTTCGCTTGTTCTTTGAACTCCCATTCCTGAATGGTTCCTACCATAATCTTGACCGGTGCAAGCACTTCCGAACCATATGTTAATCAGAATGGAGTTTCTCCAGTAGGGGTTCGGACGGTCGTTCGGTATGCCCAAAGGACATTTTGTAGTTCCTCCATCCATAAGGATTTGTTGTCTTCGAGCCTTTTCTTGATGCCATCCAGTAGTGTTTGGTTCGTCACTTCTACTTGACTGTTGCTTTGAGGATATGCTACGGACAACATTCGATGGTCGATCATATAAGTATTGTAGAAGAGTTCGAACTGGGGGTTATCAAACTGAGTTCCGTGATCGATCACCAGTACCTTTGGAATTCCGAATCTATGGATGATTGACTCCAACACGAACTTCTCCATTTG
This sequence comes from Hakea prostrata, assembly GCF_041222555.1. NCBI lineage: Eukaryota > Viridiplantae > Streptophyta > Magnoliopsida > Proteales > Proteaceae > Hakea > Hakea prostrata. The sequence goes on along the minus strand of NC_142607.1, from coordinate 29,947,563 downwards.
TTTCTCTGTGATCAACGCCAGAGGAGCTGCCTCTTCCCACTTAGTGAAATAATCGATCTCTACGATCAGATACTCCTTTCTTCCCACTACTTTTGGGAATTTTCCCATCAAGTCTATTCCCCACATTACGAACGGAATGGGTTTAGAATTGACGTGAGTATTGTAGCAGGTTGCCTTGGCACGTTCGAATGTATTAGGCACTGATTGCAAGACCGAACGTATTTTATGGAATCTTCTTCCAACTTGGGCCAATATAACCCAAGCCGAAGGATTTTATGCACTAGGGCCCATCCACCCATATGTGCTCCACAGATACCCTCATGAACTTCAGCCAATGCAGTTTTAGCTCCTTCTGGTCCAACACATCTAAGTAAAGGACCCGCAAAGGACTTTCGATATAGCCTTCCGTGTTGAATAGTAAATCTTGCCGCATGAACTCTTACTGAACGTGCCTCTCTTAAATCTTCGGGGAGTTTATCATCCCGAATATACTCAATGATGGGATCCATCCAGCATTCATTTTCTATATATGAAACGAAGTCGACCTTAGTGCTTGGGAAATTTAACTCCTCAATGTAGACCGATGGTTCTAAGATTTTTTCCTTAGCATTCGCCAACCTCGAGAGTTCATCTGCTACTGAATTCTCCTTTCGGGGTATTTCACATACCCTTATTTCTTTAAATTTCTTCCTTAGATTCCCAATCAGCTCTTGGTATCCCTGTAAGTGAGGCTCTTTTATTTCGTATTCTCCTTCTACTTGGTTGACAATAAGTTGAGAATCACTATATATTGTTGCTTCAGCTACTACCAATGCTTTAGCGAGTCTGAGCCTCGCGATAAAAGCTTCATACTCCGCCTCATTGTTACTTGCCGTGAACCCGAACCTCAAAGCATACCGAATCAAGAAACGTCCTGGACTTTTTAACAAAACGCCCGCTCCCAAACCAAATTTATTGCTAGAACCATCAACATATATGTGCCACATACTTGGCAGGATAGGTTCTCCTTCTTCCTCGATCGGGGTTACGGATTCCACTATAAAATCAGCCAAAGCCTATGCTTTTATAGCTCTTCGGGGCTTAAAATCCACCTGGAACTCCCCTAACTCAACCGACCATGCTACCATTCTTCCCGATAGATCGGGTTTGAACAGGACCTTTTTCAAAGGGAAATTAGTCAACACCTCAATCGGATGAGACTGGAAGTACGGTTTGAACTTTCGTGCTACTATCATAAGTGTCAATGCCTGTTTTTCAATCGTCGAATATCTTGTTTCAGGATCCAGGAGTACATGGCTGACATAGTAAATGTGCAGGAGTACATGGCTGACATAGTAAATGGGCCACTGTTTCTTCTCTTTTTCCCAAATGAGAACAGCACTCACAGCCGACTGTGATGACGCCAAATATACTTGCAAAATTTCGCCCTTCTCAGGCCGAGAAAGTAGTGGTGGTTGCCCGAGTCTTCTCTTTAGTTCCTCGAATGCCTTCTGACATTCTTTCATCCATTGAGCCTCTTTACTTCCCTTCAAATCCTTCAGGGCTTTGAAGAAAGGTAAGCATCTTTCTCCCGATTGTGAAATGAATCGGGTCAAGGCTACTATCCGTCCAGTCAGGCATTGAATATCATGAACGGTCTTTGGGGGATCCATATTGATCAAAGCTTGTATCTTGATAGGGTTTGCCTCAATTCCTCTCTGGGAAACCATAAACCCCAGGAATTTCCCCGAAGATACACCGAAGGCACATTTCTTCGGATTCAGCTTCATCTGGTATTTTCTTAAAACGGAGAATACTTCCCTAAGATCTGCAATGTGTCCTGTCCTCTAAAGACTTTTCACTAGCATGTCGTCAACGTATACCTCCATGTTTTCCCGATTAGATCACTAAAGATCTTGTTTACAGCTCTCTGATATGTAGCTCCCGCCTTCTTCAAACCGAATGGCATAACTTTATAAAAATAACTCTCTCTATCGGTCATGAAGACTATGAATCTCTCATCTTCCTTCTTCATCAAGATTTGTTTGTATCCCAAATAGGCATCCATGAAACTCAATGTTTCATTCCCAACCGTTGCATCGATTAAAAGATATATGCGTGGTAAAGGGTAACAGTCCTTCGAGCATGCTTTGTTGAGGTCTGTGTAATCAATACACATCCTCCACTTCCCGTTCGACTTCTTTACCATCACAACATTAGCCAACCATGTTGGGCACTTGATGGCTTCGATAAAACCAGACTTCTTTAGTTTCTCGACCTCTCCTTTGATAGCCTCGTGTTTTTCAATTGAGAAGTTCCATCTTCTCTTAATTACAAGCTTGACTTCTGAATTGATCCAAAGTTTGTGTTCGGCCACTACTCGATCAATTCTTGGCATATCGTCTGCTAACTAGGCAAAAACATCTATGCTTTTCTGAAGAAAAAAAGTTTTCAATTCTTCCTTGAAAGGTTCTGGTTGCTCAAACCCAATATAAGTGGATTTTGTCCCATCTCCTGGTTGTAAGCAGATTCGTTCTAATTTTTCCACTAGTTCGGGCCTTTGCATGGTATCTTCGTCCCGATCATCCCCTATCTCGATTGGTAAGGCTGTGGCTTTTTCTGGTCCTTCCTTGTCTTTAAGATAAGCCACATAACACTGTCGGGAGAGTTTCTGATCTGAAACTACTTGCTCGATTCCAGTGTCAATGGGAAACTTTATCTTCATATGTTTTGGCAAGACTATAGTGCCTAGCTTCGTCAACGAATGCCTACCGAGGATCATGTTGTAGGCAGGAAGGTCCCGAACCACCAGAAAGTTTACCCGAATGGTGGATTCTTTCGGGAAATTCCCTACCGAAAGATCTAACTGAATTGATCCCTCGGCTATAGCAGATGAACCAACGAATCCATAAAGGTGTGTTGAAGATGGCTTCATCAGATCTTTCTCAACATTTAGCTTCTGAAAAGCTTCATAAGAAAGAAGATTAGCCGAAGATCCCGTATCTACCAAGACCCTGTGTACCTCCCTTCGCTCGATTTCTACTTTGATAACAATTGCATCATCATGAGGCATGCTCACACCTCGCTCGTCTTCTTCACCGAAAGTGATGGGAATTTCTTCCACTTACTTTCTTTTCTGGGATTCTTCCGATCCTACGAATCTTGATTTTTCTTTCAGCTTCCGCAAGGACTCGGGTCCGGGTCCTCCGAATATAGTGAGAATTGGGGATCTACTAGGTCCTACCAATTCCTTCCCCTTTTTAGATTTTGGAGCTTCGACTCGACACTCCCTGCTTGCCGAACGATCCCTTTTTTCATTGGTCGTTCTCTTCTCATCCTCCCAAACTTTAACAAAATTTGAGAGATGCCCCTGATTGATTTGTCTTTTGATATCTGCCTTGAGGTTCCTACAGTCATTAGTGTAGTGCCCAAAATCTTTGTGAAATCAGCAATATCTCTCCATATTCTTTTCTCCGATCTTCGTAACTATCTTAGATGCCCATTTCAAAATATCTTGATTTTTTATCTGCATCAATATCTCCGATCGGGGAGCATTTAAAGGTGTGTATTGATCTTGATCAAGTGATCGCCGCCTCCAAGTCGAACGTGGCTTTCTGGACCGATCACGATCTTGAACAGGCTACTTTTGTTTTTGGCTTCTCTTGGGGACCTTTTGCTCCTTGGTTGCAATCTTAGACTCTCCTTGTCGTGCATTGAGTATCTCCGCTACTTCCGCCTGCTTTTGACATCTTTGCACTAATTTAGCATAGCTGGATGGCATGAAGTAGATATTTCAGTAGCTTTTGGTTGGCTAACCCCGTAAAGAGAGCCGTTTTCACCACCTGTTCATCCAAGTTCTCTATTTCCATGGTGACTTTGTTAAATCTCTTTAGATACTCCCGAATCGATTCATTCATTCCCTGCTTTATTGTAAAGAGTGTTTCCTCCGTTTTCTTGATTTGGATTTCACTCTGAAAGCGTCCAATGAACTTGCGGGCGAGCTCGTCGAAATCATTGACCCTTCCCGAAGGAAGGTTTGAGAACCACTTCTGTGCTGCCCCGGTTAGGGAAGAAAATACTCTGCAGAGAATCTCGTCAGAATTTCCAACCACCGCCATTGTTTGCTGATAATAACTAATATGGGTAGTAGGGTCTCCCGAACCATCAAACGTTGTGAAAGTTGGGAGTCTAAAACTATGCGGAAACTCGAACAGGGCAATAGCATCAACAAAAGGAGTCTTCCGGATGACCGAATAAATATCATCAGTTATTCGCCCTCTCGAGAGTTGTCCCAACCTTTGGTTTATGTTGGCAAGCTCTCGTCCAATATGCAACAATCGTCCATCCTCCATCCAAACAGTCGCTTTTTCCGAACGCTTGGATGTTGGGGAGTGAGTGCGAACTCCTCTAGGCAATCTCGTTCGGGATTCGGTTTGGTTGTCTTGCAGCCTGTCGTACCTATTGTCTCTTCTTGGTAATTCGCCAGCTCTAAAATCTCGGGCTCACCGTAGAAGGTCCCTCTGAGCGTTTGGGCCAAAATTCTGGCCTTTGGCTGGCTGCCTATCCCTTTCGACAAAAAGTGCCCGAATGAGAGGTATTCGCTCATCTGTTCCTCCCGCACGTCTCCTGGCCTCTACCTGATCAGGAGCCTAAGGAGCCACTAGCTGTCTAACCAATGTGCGGATCATATCCTACATCTCTAGGAATTGGACCTGCATTTGGTCCATTTGGTGCTGAAGAGGATTCAAATGGTTTTGATGTTCGGTACCATCAACTCCTCCTTCTCCAGGTATTTCTGGGGGTTGGCTTCCTTCGGGAATATTTGACGGATTATTCCCCTCAGGAAGTGGTGGGATGTTTACTATTCATTGAGCCGTTGCAGCTGCTGCTGCCGATCTAGTTACCATGACTTCTTGAAAAGTTTCCCACAGATGGCGCCAAATGATGCGTTCAAGAAAATGTTAAGCCTCCGATTCCTTGACAATGGCTTGCAAAACAGAGTTAGATGTGGCCCGACCATGGGGGTCGAGAGGCCACCTCCGAAGCTTAAGTCAGTTACTGAACTAATCACCAAGGCTCTGGCAAGTTGTAGAGCATAATAATGAATTTCATTTTATTGGTCCAACCATTAATTACTCTAATGGATAATATTAATATTATCCCCCAAAACGGATCTACTTAATAATTTTACTTCATGGCAATTACGACCCAAGAAGTAATAAGTACCTGGGCATGAACTTGGAAACTTCCTATTTGCCTTTAGAAATGTTGGCCTACTTCTACACCGGATATATCGTCGGGCTATTAGCTCTATGGTAGAGCACGCCCCGATAATTGCGTCGTTGTGCTTGGGCTGTGAGGGCTCTCAGCCACATGGATAGTTCAATGTGCTCATCAGCGCCTGACCCGGAGATGCTATTGGGTATGCTTCTAGGTCTCGATCACGAAGGTCCTAATCGTCGATAACGATCTATAAAGGCGACCACGACGCGTAATTGGGGAATGATTCAGATACCTTTAGAGTGAGTTGATCACTTGTTTATATAGCCCTTACCTCCAATTCTCGACTGTTGAGTGAAGTCTCAATCTCTTTCGGTGACCGTCCGATCGTAAGGTTTCCTTCTAGATATTCAGGAACGCAAGTAGTTACCAATCTCGGCACGATTCCCTCACCGCTCTGCTGATAGTTACCTCCTACAAGTCAGCTTCGTCTACCACAAGGTTCGGGAGATCTTACCGGACCGATAATTGAAATGCAGTGCCTTTATGATTATTAAGTTAGGTTTTGGTGGGTCCCGGTTATGGTCTAACCTAGATAAAGATTATGAACCCGGTCCAAAGGTTCGGTGCAATTTTCGTCGTATCAAATTGCTACTTGCTAGCATCCTCATTCACATAAATCAGCTACAACTACAGTGTTATCAAATCTACAGACGCTAGTTCCTCTTCTAAAATAGTGGGATCACTGAGTAGTCAAACATCTAGAGAGTATTGAATAGATGCTTCAACATACCTTTCTTTTCCATAAGAATACACCCATTTCAGCTCGAGATCAATAGTGGTTTGTTGAAGAAAAAAAAACCTGCTACCTCTTCTTCAATAAATCCTAAATCAACAACACCTGAAATGGCTCCAAATGTCCAAAATTTTATGGCACACTTGTGGGGATCGTAAAACAAAATTTTTCATTTTTCAACATTAAAAAGGAGAGCTAGGAATCACATCAGATCTCTCCAATATCAGAGACTCTGCTTGACAAATCAACAGCACATCTCCAAAAGCGCCTTTTGGATCATTTCCAGCACATCTACACCTCAATCAATACCCCATTGGATGAGGATTACTTCTCATTTATTTTTGATTGAGTATCAGATGTAGATAGATCCCTATTGCTTTGAATAGCATTCAATGCAGGAATCAAGTCTGTTGTATTTAGGTCTAATTGCCTCAAATCCCCAGGACCATATGGCTTTCCAGAAATCTTTATCAAGTTTCATGGAACGAAGTCCACCAAGATCATAGCTATGGTTAAAGAATTTTTCTCATTAGGTACCTTCCCACATTCTCTCAACCATACTTATATTACTCTCATTCCCAAGGTGGATTCTTCCCCAAACAGTCAGTGATTATTGCCTTATTAGTCTGTGCAAAGCCTAAAAGATTATCTGAAAATATTAATTTCTCATTTGAAGAGCATTCTGCCCCATTTAATCTCCTTTTAGCAAAATGGTTTCATTAAAGTAAGACATATCTAGGATAATGTTCTCATTGCACATGAATTAATGCATAAGATCTACTCCCATAAGAAACAAAAAAGAAGGGATTACGATAGTCAATCTTGACGTGAGTAAAGCCTATGACAGGCTCAAATGGTACTTCATTGCTTCAGCCCTTCGTAGTTTTGGTTCCCCCTCCCCTAGTGGATTAACTGGGTCATGTATTGTATCACAACTCCCTAGTACACTATACTGTTGAATGGCACTCCACTACAACAATTTCAACCAACTCATGAGTTAAGACAAGGTGATACCTCTTTCTTCCTATATTTTTGTTCTATGTGCCAAGATACTTACATCTCACTAGGACATAGCACTTTGAAGTAAGAAGCTAAAGGGTGTTCAATTATCACGAGGTGGGGAAAGGCTTTCTCTGCTTGCTTTTGTAGATGACTTAATATTGTTTGGCAAGGATGTTCTATGAGCTCATTGAATGATATTGCAATTATTCAGGTCAACAACTCAACATCCATAAGACTAGAGCTTATTATATCCCTAGCAACCCTGCAAACTTGAAAAGAAAACTGTCAATGCACTTCCATATTACTTCCGCATCAAAGCTGGATATTTTATCTAGGCATACCACTTTTTCCTAGGCACCTCAAGAAAAAGCATTGTGAAACTTTCTTATCCATAATCAATAGTAGACTACATCATGGAGAGCGAACTTTTATCTTCAGCTGGCAAAATTGTACTCATAAAAGCAACAGTGACAGCCGTGCCGTCCCATTTCATGTCATGCTTCAAGTTTCCATCTTCAGTTATCAAAAGTTTAGAGAAGCTTACCAGAGATTTTTATTGGTCTAATGGAGACCAACATCATGTTCACACGATCTCTTGGGATACTTTGTGCAAGCCTATGAATGATGGTGGACTCACCCTCAAAATTTTGCAAGCTTTCAACATCGGTCTTCTGGCTCGAAAGGCATGAGAACTTCCCTCACCAGGTGACTCTTTTTGGAGTAGACTTATGAAACAAAAATACTTCAAAACATTGTTCTTTCCTTGAGCTACTGATTCCCCTTCAGCATCTTGGGGCTGGAAGTCTATGTTACATGCTCGAGAACTACTCAATCAGGGCTTATTTCTACAAATCGGTAATGGAATGAAGGCCAGTCCTTGGGTGCTAAACTAGGTACCAAATCAACCCTTTGACCTTGGCTGCTATCCAGTGGGACACCCTGCAACTCGTGTGGCTGATTTCTTAACACCTCATGCACCTTCTTATCCAGTGGGACACCCTGCAACTTGTGTGGCTGATTTCTTAACACCTCATGCACCTTCTTGGGACAGAGAAAGGGTCCTTACATGGTGGCTTCCTGACATTGCAAAATTCTCACCATACCTATTCCCCTTTCACATGCAGAAGATTGGTTTTTTTTTTTTTTTTTTTTTTTTGGGGGGGGGGAAGCCTACAATATTCAGAAATTTTTACTGTTCGTTCTGAATATAGGTTGGCAATCAGACCCATCAACCACCTTCAGGTCACCTTTTAATTAACTAGCTCAAGTTTTGGCACATCCCCCTACCCCTGAGAATCCTTCACTTTCTTTGGAAAGCTATCCTCTACAAGTTGCCAACTTCAGACCTCCTTTTAGACCAAGGATACAATATGCCTCTACATTGTCTCCTCTACAACGCAAACATGTCTTCAGCTCAGCATATCTTTACTACTTACCCTTTCTCCCTTCAGATATGTTCTCAACTCCAACTCCCTCTTTGGGACCGCATTCAGCCTTTGACTACCCAAATACAACATTTGATATTAGCCTCCAACCCATTTCATCCCCTATCATTCCCCTTTTACACTTTTGATAGGTGTTTGGGCCCTATGGAGATATTATACTTCCTTGATTGGTAAACCAGCCCACATCCTTAGACGACGCTTTACTTTGGATATGTAAAGCGATCATTGATTTCACACCTCCTCACTCTGAGTTGAAGTCCTCCCCACCTCAACTCCTGATATGATGGGAACCGCCAAATTCAGTTTGGGTAAAGATTAATGCCAACGGCTCTTCATATATAGATCTTTGTCTCTCAAAGATTGGAGGCATCATAGGAAATCATGATATCAGGTTATCTTCTCTTTCAGGCAAGGCAGTGGACCACAAGATAGCTTAGTAGCGAATGCACTTGCTCTTCGCAGGGCCCTCCTATGGATGACTGATCTTCACCTTATGCATATCATCCTTAAAAGTGACAACCGGGCCTTGGTGACATTACTTAACAACCCTACACCATGCCCTCCTTGGAAGGTAACACATCTACTCAAGGATATTGCGCATCTAGCTTCGTCTTTAATGATTTCCAATTCATCCACATCCATCAAGAGACCAATTTCGCTACAAATACTCTAGCCAAAGTTGCTGCTAAGTCCCAAGAGTGGTTCATCTTCTTTGATTCCCCTCCCCCATTTTTATCTGTTGGATACTATTTTTTGACAATATTAGATGTAGACTCCCTTGAGGTTCTCTACCCAATAAATAGACACACACTAACAAAAAAATGAAAAGAAAAGAATAGAAAAAAGCTTCCTTCTAACAAGTGAACTCATTGGGCTTTGGCAAGTTTTGAATGATCAATTGCAAAAATTGGCCTTCAAGCTTTGGGTCCATGCTCATATGCAGCCCATTTAATCAAGTAAAATCTGATGGAACGAATCTAAGAATATCCTCTTGTTGGACTCTCCAATCTTGATCTTGATGCCAACACCACAAGATACCCTATTGGAATGTCAATGGCTTGGTCCGCGTGAGTTTTAGAGGAACCAAAATCAAATCACTAGGAAATTTTCAGTTTGGTTTCCCCCTCCCCACCCCCACCATCAAAAAATTAGCTTATAGGAAATAAGTATAGAAACCACTTCATTTCAGATGCTTCAAGTTTCAGTAAAAGTTTATGTGCTTGTTATCCAATGTACATCAATTTCAATCCGGAGCATGGGACTATATTCATGTCCTCCATTAGTTCCAAGATAGAAATAAAAGTAAATGGGAAAATCAGCACAAGATGAATTGTGTTACTCATAGCCTTTGTCCTTCATTTCGGTCGGGATTTCTTCTAGTTCCCAGAAAAAGAATAACAACCATGTCATGGCTACTAACTTTTTACCACAACCTGCAAAAGAGAATGCAAAATGAGAAAGCTTAGCTACAATGTTTCAGGAACAAATAATGACAATTTAAAGCATAAATTTTAAATTCATCATTCATGATGGGTTGACTTTGGAGGTTTTATAGCTCAACCTATGATATCCATTCCATGGAAGCTATATGCTCAGCATTTATTTGTTCTTTAAACAATGTAACACTGGTCTCTGTTTCTCTCAAATCCCCCACATAAGAAGGCTAATTTCAGCCATAGCTGAGCTCTATGGGTGCCTTTATGGATGGAACTAGGGATATCACTAAATGAAATTGGTTTTCATATAGATTATTCCTATCACGGTTTAATTCAACCATAATTTTTCTGTCCTGTTCATGAAAGTGATTCTGTAACTTAAGAAGATTGTGAAAAGTAGAGTCTTTTAAAGATGATGTTGAGTTGAAATATGGGACTTGAAATCATCCCTCAGTTGAAATTTTTATTGATCACAAAGATACAGCAACACCACTCCTAACACAGTCCCTTGAAACTTCTTTTTGTTCTATTCAGTAAAAATGGTAAAGAAAAGCATAAACTCTTACATGTTAGAACCATATTTTGTACAGGTTGGATAATGAGGCAGAATGTTGCTCTTCTCTTCTTCTTAGAGGTAGTCTTCAATCGGAAAATTTTGATTCTTGTTTTGTATCTGGCCAATGCTATTGGTTAAAGAACTGCAAGGAAGAAGGGGAAAGAGATAAGATCTCAGGAAAACTCCATTTGTCTCATCATATATAAAAGAACAGAAGCATTAAAATGCTGAAACAGAAGCTTTAAATGACTGTCCAAGGAGAAAACTGAATAGCTAACATCCCTCTTAAAGGGGTAATTTCCCCAAGATATGTGAACATAAACTTTTCAATTGTTCCAATGCAACAAAACTCTTCCTCTTCTTTTTTAACCCAAAAGTGATATGTAACTGATAGATTAAATGATTGAGATCATTGAATAATATCGAAGATATAACTGATTCAGAATATGCTTCCATTTCTTGGGGGTGTATGGTCATGTATGTGTTCATGCTGAACTATTGTCACTATTAGATATTTGAACTACAATGACGATTGTAGCATTACTATTTGTGCATTGACTTACACTTTTTCTACGCAAAAATCTTGCAGCTGCAGGAGGTAAGAGCTCTTCAATTTCAACTTTCATGTTGGAGTTACACAGTGCTTTCTTAGATTTTCCTTCCAGAACTGCTACCTGCACCTCAAAAGCTGCAAAAACTGGCCTGTGATCAGAAAACCTGGACTCACCACGTACATAATAGAGTTGCTCAATCCCATACCCATGCCATAGTATTCTATCACACCTGCAACAGTTGTAAGTTCTCAGGTTTGCTTCAAGTATAAGTTTGGGTTCTGAAGGAATAATATAATATCTGAATATACCATGCAGGAGTTCTCCTTTTCTTTAATGAAGTGACAGTCTCTCCAGCATAAGAATCTGAGTTATTGCAGTACTTGTATGTTGGAGGGAAGTAGATCTTTCCCTCCTTCCACCCTTCAAACACTCGTCCTGCTTCTTGTTCAATCTTGAGCTATGAGAAAACCAAGTGGGGTCAAGACATTGTTGAATAAGATATTAACTCATTGGAGTTAAGGAAGTTTTTCGAAAATCATTGATATCCACGCTATGAAGAAACTAGAAAAGTAGAATCAAGTTCAACATTTCACTCCCATCCATCTTGGAGATTGGCTAAACATAACTACCTGATCCTTTCCAAGAAGGGTGTCCCAATCGTTGTTCTCCAGAAGCTTTCGGGTTTCTGAGTAGCTTAAAGCAATACGGTAATTCAAGTCCCCCAGCCAAATGACCCGACTGAAACATTTTTATCCAAGACAAAAAGAGGAAGTAACATGAGTTCAAAAGGAAACAATTATGAGTTGAGAGGTTCAGATTTGATAAAATACATGAATTCTTCAATTGATACAATGGACACCCACACCCACACACCGTGATGATGTTAGAGAAAAACTTACTCATGTTCCAAAATTCTCTCAGGGATTCTACTATTGGGTGCTTTGCAGATTTTCCGGAATTGTGTGTTTTTCAGTATCTCTATGACATCAGAATTTCTTCTAAGTTCGTCTCCTTCTTTCTCCCCTGAAGCCAAATGACTGCAGACAAAGCAGAAGCTTGTTTGGTGCAAAGACATGCTAACAGAGATACACCCCTGCAACCAAAAAATTGTCAGTTGAGACCCCTAACAAATAACTTCTATGGAAAGAAACCTATAGGCAAATCAATGTCTGCGGCTATAAGACAATGAGAAGAGGTTAAAATATAGTGAAAGCAAACTTATGTCAAACACTTCACAATCATCCTAGTGTTCATCACATCTGTTGGTTTGATGTTAATCCTCATCATTTCCAAAAGGATTTTACAGCCTTTGTTCTTGTAGATGAGATTTGGCCCAAGAAGAAAGTGAATTTAATAACTTCTGAATAAAATATGTCAATGCAATTGTCTAGCACCAAAGTAAATATGCACCTTGTTTCCAAGATATCCCAATATTCCACGCCCAACACATGAGAGTCTCAAGTGGCCAATGTGCGGAACAAGTTCCTTCTTTGCCCAAACAGTGACAAAAATTCCTACCATCTGCTTGCTGGCGATGAGGCTATAATTCATCTGGTTAGTAGTGATCTCAGTCATCACGAAACTGTTTGAACCATCTTCATTTTCTGAGGAAGAGTCATCTTCACCAATAGAATTTTCTTGCCATCTAAAGCAGGATTCCTTGCTATTCTTTCTTTCCAAATCAGAAGGGCAGTTGCAACTCTTGACACGCCTTCCCCTCTGTGCCTTTAAGCTTCTACTGACCTTTTTAAGAGAAGGCTTGTGGAAGAATAATAGACCACCATTGGGCTTCAAATCCTTTTTACCAGGAGCTGGAGAAGGAAAGGGACAGTAGTCAAGCGAGTGTCTTGGACTGTCAGTGGGATTGACATCTGAAGTTTTGTTCAGAGCCTGATTGATGAGAGCTAGCCATTTTGCTGCTGGTTCATTATCTTCTATAACTAACACATTTCCGGCGTTCAACGGAACTATTTCCTGAAAACTGCCAAAGAATAACAATAAAACAAGACTTAATTGGGAGAAGGAATATGACTCATAACAACAAATTTTAATGGAAATACAGATGGATGTTCTGAAAACTAGATTTATTTTTTTTATTTTTTATTTTTTTAAATCATTCTTCTTTTCTTCTTTTTTGGATTTCTCAAATCTGAAAAAAATGCAATCATGGGAAAACATAAGCTTACACAAATAAGTTTTCTCACCTCATTAGGCAAATAAAATTATATTAAAGCAAGTGGGTACGTAAAAAAAAATCTACAAATACAAGCCTATGAGAGCAATACAATCCATACCCCAAAAAATAAATGTCTGATGGATCTTCCACCTGAAGAAAATCACCAAGATTCAGGTCACTGTGAGGGCATTTTCCACCAGCATTCCAGGTTGCCACAAAAACACTGGAGGGAAGGCAAGAGGAGATGTTTCAGATAAAAATAGAATACGGCTTACTAGAAATCCATCAGAGATGAAAAAGAGATAATGAAAGAACATCAATGTCTTCAAATTACCGTAAAGTTTGAATATCAGGAACGTTAGTCATTGGAGATCGGGGGCTTTTGAATTTGAAACTTCCAAGCTTTGAGGTAGATTCTGAAATTAAAAAGAAACTAAAGTTAGGAAGAGAATAGGAAAAGAACAAAAAGGATATTAGGCAGAGGAAATATGCAACTGTCGTTACCTGCCAAACTTTTCTTGATGGCTGTAGCTGAAAAAGGTGAACACCTTTCAAAGTCCACTGTTCATTTTTTTTCCCAGGGAACACAAATTCAGAATAAGCATAGCTTGAGATAATTGGATATTCTATTTTAGTTCAATTAAGATAACAAATGAGAGGAGGAGAAAACTAGTAAACACTATTCTCTCAATCTGAATCCAGCTTCTAGATCTTTCTTCCAGGTTTCTAGTTTATATGAAGGAAGACCAATTTTACTATTCATATAGATCACTGTGACAATGTAGGAAAAATGAAAACAGAACAAGCTTTCATTTTCATAGAAACCAAAATTCGTCAAGAGCTTGGTAAGAACACAATCCAGCAATTCTTACCAAATGCCCTGTTAACAAAAGGGACTTTGTAATCAAATGAACAATATCTGTACTCATTTGATGGATGATGAGCAACAAAATCTTTGAAAAAGACAATGAAATTGAAGAAGAGATTTGTCATGTACCCCCAAATAAACTAAATCCTTTTTGTTGGATTCAATTCTCAAGAAGATGGAAATTGATACTAACCGGAAGAACCAATTGAGCCTTCCCTCTTCTCCCTTTCTTTCTTCCCCCTTGTTCGAAATATTTTTGGTAAATGAAACTGAAATAACCACCCCAAAAATATAAAAAAATTTGAGAAGCAGCGGCATGAATCCATCATCAATAAAAGTTGACTAAACAGAGTAGATTTTTTCCTGGATATTATTTGTTAGTATAAATCTAGAATGAAACCCAAGTAAAAGAACAAAGCAAAATACTTTTCAAGGAATTAGAATCAAACCGAATGAAAAAGAGAATCATCAAACCTTTTTCCTTTCGTCACTTCCAAGCGTCATCTCTTGAAACTACCCAGAGCCCAAATTTGACCTCAATGGCGTCAACCCAGAACTCTATTACATCCACACAGAGAAATGAATTATAAGAGAAGGCTCATTTCCTTCTTATTGATGAGAATAATCAAAACCCTTTTGCCAAAACCCACCAAAATAAAATTGAAGAGATCTACGAGAAGGAGACCCGGAAGCAGAGAATATGCGTGAGTTGGAATCAAGCAGACACCAATGCGTATAGGTGACGGAAACCCATCAATCAAAACTAACAAAAACGCGCAAATCCAATGAGGTACGTGAAATTAAACTAGAACGAGAGAAAAACCCGAAACATTCGATGTCTAGATCTCTGTGTTCTTCCCTCTCTCTCTCAAGCGTTGGAATCTTCAATTATAGGGTCCTTTCTCGAATAGAAGAATTCACGTGGAACGATTTCAGTTTGCCCACAAACCATGAAAGATGGCAAAGTGGGGGCAGTCAACTCATAACTAAAACCATGTTGGAACTTTTCAGAGTTTCGAACCCTCTCTCTCTCTTTCCATTTCCCACCAACGTTTAAAATATTCTCTGGAAACGCCATCATCTCGTTGCGCTCTCCTAGTTTTCTTCTCCAATGGGTTTTTTTTGAGGTATTTCATATTCATCTTTCTCTCTCCTTCTCTCGGAAATCTCGTGTGCCCAACAGATCTAACCGTGTTTTTGACTTATCGGTATTCTTTTTGTGGGAGATTGTGGCAGAGAACTCAACTTTACAAATGTCACGACGAAATTTCTTGGGAATATAATACTCCCCAAAAGAGTGGAAGATTGGAAGGGCAGAGGCTCAAAGAAACTAAGACACTTATCTTTTGAGTCTCGTGTGGTCCTCAAAACTCTTAGCACTGTTCCAAATTTCAATGGCTCTTGTCTAACACTAACTAGGGACCAAAAAAAACTAGGGGACCAAAACAGCAAAACTATCAAAAGGTAAAATGACTCTTTTGCCATGATTTGGATTTTCATCTTGACTCTATTATTTACCTGTATTCTATGAATTTTGGGTTTGGGGTTTCTTTTCTGGGTTTAAAAAAAAACACCATGATTTCATCATCTATTTTTGGGTTTAGGGTTTGGGGTTTAGTAATGAGTCAAGGGTAAATTTGATCGCATTATAAATCCCTATTAGATATACATAGGGATACAATATCGTATCAATTACTATGTTATTACCAATTTTGTTGCCATGCACTATTACCATGATTTCATCATCTATTTTTAATCTTAATGCGTTACTGATGACACTTTGTTTAGTAGAGCTTCCGTTGTTGATAAAAGTGATTTTCTTATTGACACTTGATGATTTTAAGGTATTAATAGCTTATCATCTTTATTTTCGTTTAAATCTTTTAGTATAAAGAAAATCTTGGTACCTTCTTTATCTTTTGGTGGTCATATTGTTTCCAAAAAATTATTTAGTTATACATATATGTAAGGGTAATCTGGGTACTTCCTCTTAGGTTTTGATTTTCTATTGAACCGGTGTGGTTCACTTCATTGTATATATCACTTTGGGCTAGTTCACTCTCTAGAGGGAATGCAAAACACGATTTTAGATTTGGGGTTTTCTGGAGTTTTCTCTCGGCTCGTTCATGGCGACCTCTGTTCTTGATGCGATGCTTCAGTGGTGAAGTTGATCCTCAAATATGAAAGAGGGCTTTTGTTTGGCTTGGTGAGAAGGACACTCGATGGTGATATGAGTTCATATGGTTGCCCTATTGTGATTGTTCTGTACATTCCTTTCCTTGACATCTTGTAAGTCTATCTTTCATTCATAGTAGATTGGACTCCATTCTTGAGTCCCGGAGACGTAGGCATCTAATGCCGAACTCTGTAATCAAATGCCCGTGTCTCTTGTCGTCTTGCTTCCAATTTCGTAATAAATCACACACGACCGAATGGTTTGTCTAGGTTAGGGTTTATCGATTGTGTTTTCTTTTCTTGTTTCAATCTGATAAATCGTATAGGATAATTACCAAATGCGATCATGAATTAATAACTGGGAATAACATATAAAAGGGATGTGTAGAATTGGAAATTACAACCGAAGGAAAAGGAAAGGAAATTAAGAGTCATTCTAATACTAAACAAAATAATAAAGCTTCAAGATCCAACTAATTCCGATGCACTCCATCATCACACGAGTATGCTTCATTGCATTGCTCGTATTCACCAACATCTTGGAAACCCAACAAGTCACCCATCGAGGCTTCAAAGTTTTGGTTCTCAAAGTCATTGGTACCTGCAATACCATCTAAAAACATGTCCCTCGAAGGGTAAGCTCAAAAGGAACTTAGCAAGTAATCCAACTACAATAAACATCTTCACACACAATCCAAGGCAAACATAAATGCAATGACATGAAACAATATGTGCAAGTATGCTTCTAACTCTATATATGTATGTTGGTCTCTATTGGCAGACACGCTTTAAGTCATAGCACCATACTCCTCTGGGTGGGTCTCAAATCACTCTCCCTCAGCCTTCCCGGCATCTTGGGTTCTCCGTTTGGTAAATGGGTCCTGAAACCTTCCTGGACATCCTTGGTTGGGGTTTAGATCAACACTCTCTCACATCACCGTTTGGCCTAAGTACCGGTGCATGTACAAGGATAATCTTAGCCCAATGCAAGTCATATACTGAGTCACATCTACGTAGGGTTAGATATATCCATTACCCGCTTCCCGCAATCCTTTTAGGTACCTTTCCCGCTAGAGTCACCGTCTCCTTCCTGGCTACATAGACTCTTAACCCTATTGGTCATCCACACATAGTAAACGGGAAGTTCTCGTGTCCTCTCATGTACAGGGATAATCTTAGCCCAATGCAAGTCATCTACTGAATCACATCTACTTAGGGTTAGAAACATTCATTCCTCGCTTCCCACGATCCTTTCAGGTACCTTTCCCGCTAGAGTCACCGTCTCCTTCCCGGCTACGTAGACTCTTAACCCTATTGGTCATCCACACATAGTAAAGGGAAGCTCTCGTGTCCTCCCATGTACAAGGATAATCTTAGTCTAATGCAAGTCATCTACTGAGTCACATCTACTTAGGGCTAAATACGTCCATTCATCGCTTCCCGCGATCCTTTTAGGTACCTTTCCAGCTAGAGTCATCGTCTCCTTCCCGGCTACGTAGAATCTTAACCTTAAAATAGGTCATCCACACATAGTAAACGGGAAGCTCTTGTGTCCTCTCATGCTTCCCGCAATCTCGAGCACCCACGAGCCCAAGTCTACCATATGCAACCCTACCAATGAATGGCCCCCACAATGTGATTCATGTCCTCTCACGGGTTGGATACCGGTCTTGAGCACCCACAAATCCCCGTTGCTGCCACGGTCACTCGGTCTCAATTCCCCTACCGATGGGGTCAGATATGACAAGGGTTTACCTAGCCAAACACTTATAGACCAATCCTAGGTATGTCAACTAGAAATCAAGGAAAGTGCCAAGGGCACCATAGGAATGCGTCTCATACCACCTCCACTGGTATCCAATGACAGAAACGCCAAAAGGGCATTCCTCATTCCCCAATCACAACCTAGGCATTTACATCACATCATGCTTTCATACATATCACAATCAAGTCCAAATCATAGTCACATCATTCATAATTGAATCTAGTATGTAAGTCACAATATGAGTAACCTACTATAATTGCAGAAGTAATGTAATGTAAAGAAAGTAAAACAACAGTAGCTGAATCATACATTCAAATCACATCATAACAAGGTAAGTAAATATGCATATTGTGAGTGGAGTACTCACTTTGAATTCGACTTCGTAAACAAACATGTATTGAATATAAGGTACAAACCCTAACTGTCGGAGACAAAACAGAAGCAAAATAGAGCAAAATTGAGGTTACTGACTCTGTGGGTCGATTGGTTGGCAGCTTGGCCCAGTCGACCAAGTGAACAGGACGTGATAGCAAACCCTAAATCGGTCATAACTTCTTCGTTTGAAGTCGGATTACTCCGAAATTCAAAGATGAGTTCCCCAAAAACATATTAAGACTATCTAAGAAGGTCTAAGCATCAAATAAAATCAAAGAAAAAGAATTCTAATCAAACCATAACAATTAGGGTTTTACTGAAGAGAGTCTGTGTATCTCACAAAGAGACTAGAGAGAATGGGGGATTCACTCTAGGGAAAGAAAGAATGGTATTTCAAAATCAAGAAATAGGAATTGGGAAGGGTCTAACAATGAGAGAAAACAAGGTTTTCAATTGGATACCCTTTCTTGAAAGTTACCCTAAAATTTCCTTCAAAATAACCCAGGATAGATTCACAAAGAGAAAAGGGAAAAGAGATTCACCCAAAAATTATGGGTATAGAAGGAGAGGGTAACTCATGATTTCAAATAAGATCAAAGACATAAAACATCACCATATGGTTTCAAGAAACATAGAGTGAATGCGGGGATTCACTCTAAGAAAGAAAGAATAGTATTTCAAAATCAATAAAGGAATTAGAAAGGATCCAAAAAAAAATAATAATAATCAAGGTTCTCAAATGGGATACCCTTTCTTGAAGGTTACCCAAAAATTTCCTTAAAAATAAACCCAAGGTAGATTCACAAAGTAGAAAGGGAAAAGAGATTCATCCAAAAATTATGGAGAACAAATAACAATAAGTCTTTTGTAGAAATAAACAAAGGAGTAAATCTAACATGCTTTGAAATCAAACAATTAGAAGGGTTAACAAATCATGAAGACCACACTTGATTTCCCTTCAAAATCATCATGTGGAGAATTCACAAGGTTATAGAATGTATGGAAATCCACTCTAGAACAGCAAGGATAAAAGGATCAGTCATGGGAATGACTTAAGATCACTCTCCTATCAAAGGGATTAGAAGGCATTAGAAGAAATAGTAGAGAGAATAGATCAAAGAAGAAACAGATCGATTACTAATCTTGCAGAAGAAGATTCGACGAAAAAACTCTAACGGATGCTTGGGGATCTTCCTTCGCTTCAAAGAGGAGGTTCTAAGGTCCTTCCCACATTCTCCTAAGGCTTAGGTACAAATGGGGCTGCTCACCATGAAATTCTAATAAATAAAGCTTCAAAACCCTAAAAAAATAGAGTTTTACCAAATTGCCCCTGCTTGGGCAGCTTGCCCAAAAATAAGGATTTGTAGCTCCAAACCTCAAGATTTTTTATGGGGCTTCTCCCAACTCAACAAGTAACTTATCTAGCATAGAGGGACCTTCCAAAACATGTCCAACTAGGCCTCAAGTCCATCAACCAAGCTCTTCAACATCAAGATGCAGTTCAACTCCAAAACAGATAAGGTTTCCAAAATGGAACTCCATCATCAATATCCATGGGTTTTGGGTCAAACACCATGTCTTCTACTGAGATGGCCGACAAAGACTTTTTCCTTTACTTCGGGACTTCAGATCTACACTAAGGAAAATGTCTAACTTGACTTCCTAGGACCTTCAAAGGATAACAACACTGTATTCAATGTCCAACTTTAAGGTCAAACATCAAACAAGCCCTTCTTTACCAAAACAAATAGGGTATCTAGGTTAGGGTTTGGGCTGGAATTCATGTGAGTGTTGGTTCGTCAGTGATCTGACCAAAGCTTGGTCAAACCACATCGAACCTGGTCTGTCTGTATTGGTCCCATTCAATGAAGCTTACCCGAATCACATTCAAAAGCCAATGATGTTCATTGTAAGTTGTACTCATACAAGCAAATTTGATTCTACAAAAATTACCTTTCTAACTTGGGTTCCAAACATAAAATTGCAATCAGATTGACACCTTCTCTCCTCAGCTTGTATGTGCGTGAATCACCACCTAAAAGTAATAACTGAATTCTTGTAAATGTGCTTCTAGCATAGTGATGACAGGATGACAGCTTCCTATGTAGAGACAATAAGTCTAAAGAAGTCATGGGTTTGAACCTTCGCCCTTACTACACCTTCCCCCCCTCCTCCTCCCAGGCTTGTGATCCCCAATCGCAATGACTATTTGACGATGACCAAAAAGAAAGGGGGGGGGGATTTCTTGGATTTGCACAAAAGATTAGGTTTCAAAAGTTAAAGCTCAAGGTTGTGGATGATGTATCTAGCTTCTTACTATATCCATATTTCTTTTTCCATTGTTAAAGAAGAGTCTTGTTGATTTGGTCTGTTATTAATTCTCTTCACGATATGTTGGAAAATTAATAGTTACCCGATTAAATTAAAATAGAAGAAAAAGAAAGATTGATTCCAACGATGACCAAATTCATGTGTCTTCACTTGTGTGAATAATTAAAAATTTAACTCTGAGGGGTGGCTTAGTTAGCAAAAGACCAACACTTCCACTTAAGATGTTAGAGGTCCAATCTCCTCAAGGTCAAGGCAAGGCCTCACCTATATTAATTATATAAAAACTCCCCTAAGGATGTAGTCGAGGTGTTCATAAGCTAGCTTGGATGGACATCAGATCCAAAATAATAATAATAATTAGTAAATTAATGTAGGATAATTGTTCAAAAAATAAATAAAAATAGAAGGCCACTGTTATGAGAAAGAAAACTAGAAAGAAATCTACTTGTGATTTTGTATATGATATGACAATAGAAGGATAAAAGTCTCAGTTTACGATGAGTCTTGTATATGATATGACAATAGAAGAATGAAAGTCTCACTTTATGATGAGTCGATTGCACAAAAGTGAGAAAGAAAGAAAGCAAGAGATAACTTGAGAAGTTTTACTAGTGATAATTACTATTGCCTCCTGTGCATAATTTAATGGGTAAATATCATTTACCTCCCCTCTTAGCTGGACAAATAGCACTTACACCCCCTCTTAGCTGGATAATATCACTTACCTCCCCTCTTACCTAGCAAATATATCAAACACCTCCCCTCTGTTAACTTTTTCGGTTAAATTTAACTTTTATCGTTAAATATTTTTGTAAAACTCCAAATTGCCCTTGGCTAAAAATATTTTTTATTTTAAACCCTAAATTGATGTAATCACCCTAATAGTTAAAATACTATATTGCCCCTAAAATAGTTATAAAAATCAAAACTAAAATCTAAATTATCTTTAATTATTAAAAGCCCAACATGCCCCTTTTTTTTAATTTTTATCAAACAATTAGAAAAGCACGTACTACTATCAAGTAAAATTAAAAATGCAATTAAAAAAGAAAGGGTATGTTTATAAAGTTAAACACGTACTACTATTTTGGATTTTTTTAATTGTTTGATAATTTAAAAAAAAAAAAGAAAAAGAAAGTATGTTGTGCTTTTAATAACTAAAGATAATTTGGATTTTAGTTTTGATTTTTAATAAATATTTTAATTGAGGGTAATTTAGTATTTCAACTGTTAGGGTGATTATGCGATTTAGGGTTTAGAATAAAAAATATTTTTAGCCAAGGGTGGTTTGGGGTTTTACAAAAATATTTAACGGTAAAAGTTAAATTTAACCGAAAAATTTAACAGAGGGGAGGTGTTTGATATATTTGCTAGGTAAGAGGGGAGGTAAGTGATATTATCCAACTAAGAGGGGGTGTAAGTGCTATTTGTCCAACTAAGAGGGGAGGTAAGTGATATTTACCCTAATTTAATTATTAATCAAACAACATTATTCTTTATGAAATTAGTATCACCCCCTCACTTCTAACGGTGTTAAGAGGCGGTTAAGGTTAGATATTGATGCGTCCAAAATCTGCTCAGCCCTTGGATCTCCACGTGATGTCCTGCAAAACGAAAGCGTCAGATGTGGCCCGACCGCGGCCCTGGGGCCGGGGCCCCCCCCCGGAGGGGAGGAGGGGGTTAAAAAAAAAAAAAACCACCCCCCCAAAAAGAAGGGAGGAAAAAAAAAAAAAAAAAAGAAAAAAAGTGATCTAGATAGCAGAACGCTGATAGTTTAGGTCTATCAGTATGTATCTGAACCTGAGTCTCAGATAGTATTCTTTTTGATCGATTGATCCGTCCCTCACCTTGTATGGTAGTGAGGTTTATATAGAGTGTACCTTCGAATCTCCTTCTTCGGGTAGTCGTTAGATCTTTATCAATAAGATCCGTTGAGCGATAGACTTCTACTAGTTTGGGCTAGTAGAGGACTCCTGAGATAACCGTTAAGTTATGCGATAGTTATCCCTTTGATGATGATTATCCGCAGCCGTCGCTTGAGTCTCGTGTCATCAGTGGTGATTACCCTAATCCATAAGTAAGATTAGGGCACGCTTGCAGCCGAATAATCTTTCTTCTTCAAAGCAAGCCATCTTCGGATCCGGTTCGCTCGGGAGCGATTCGGTTTTCTCCGTCTCGACCGGGGTCGAGGGTCGGACCAGGTATGAACCCGGTCAGATCATAAACTCTCCATATCACGAGCCCCCGCACTGCGCGCTCGGCCGATCCCGAGGGCTTGGTTTTTAATCGGGTTCGCCGCCAGTGATGATCTCGCGTGCTTCATTAAATGTCATATCACATTTAATGCGGTGGTCACTTTTCCTCGAGCGTTGTGAGTGTAAGGCCACATGTCTTCGTTGCAGCTTGATCCGTCGTGGCTCACGCCATCCAAGCGACGGTTTCCGAACGCCTATTTCGGATTCGTGAGTTCAAACTTTCAAAACGCCTTCGAATCTTGATCGTTGATTTTGAACCAATCTCGATCGTTCGATTCCCGAACACTCGTGCGGGAGTTTTAAAAGCGGTTCGTTGTCTTCGTAGGTTTCATTCTTCCCGTCCTGGAATTTGAACCTTTGTCGTCGCTTTGCGCCTTCCCTCGCTCTCAAGCTTCCGCCTCACCGAATCAGTAAGTTTACCGGTCTTTTCTTTTTGTAGTTCACCAAACGAGTAATGGCGGACGATAGGGCTTCTTTAGTACCCCATGCTGGTGATAGCAAGTGATGCTTTTTGCTCTCCCCGCTCCCGAACACTGGATAGTGATAACAAAACCCCAACCGCCCTCCGGCAGGAGTTCGCTGAAGTTTCTCAAAAAGGTTTTGAAAGAAAAACCGAAACTTCCCCCGTCCTTGTCGAGTCCGGATCTTCCAAGATCGTTGATTCTTCTAGGCAACCTCAAACCTCCGGGTCCAATGGTGGGCCTAGCTCGCTCCTTCCATTTATAATGGAGAAACCCTTCTTTCAGCTGTCCAAGATTTTGACCTTCCTTCCTCCTATCGGTTAGGGCTCCCCACCCCGATGAGAGGGTTGATTCATCCCTTTCGGGTGAATTTTCTCCGTACATAGATGCACCGGAAAGCGGGGTTCGCTTTCCTTTTTTAATCCTTTATTCTCCGCAGCTTTGAATCACCGGAACATTTGTCCCGGAATGCTCCTCCCCAATAGCCGGCGCCTCATCGTCGGCTTCTTGGGTTTGTGTTTTGAGCTTGGCATCACGCCATCTCTTTTCTTTTTGTACATTTTCATGTTCTTTCTATCTCCCATCCTCCCGGATGGGTCTTTCTTTCCAAACGCAATAAGGCTGAACTTGATTGGAGGGGCAGCATCCTTGTCAAAGGAACTTGCCCTTCTAACCACAAAAGATGGCGCGAACGATACTTTTTCCCGTCGAGCGCTCCATCAGATCTTAACTTCCCGACCGCCTGGAGGAGGTTTACTTCTTCGTCCGAAAGTAACCGGGGCCTTCCTTATCCAAAGAAGACGAGGCGGCCATCGTGAAGATCAAACCATTCCGTGGTATCAAGAGATACATGGATATGAAATGGAGTATAACTCCATCCTTCAAGATCGGGGCTTGGCTCATTGTGAGCTTCTAACCATCATCCTTTGATTTGACCAAGTGATATGTCTTGAATTCGATTCTTGTCCTTCTTCTTTGCAAGTGCCTCCCGTAACGAACCCCGAAAGCTCGCGGGTGAAGGCCGCTAGGGCCGTTGTGACAGCCGAACAACGATCGCCTGTGGTCTTGATCTGCAGATCAAGAGGCTTCTCTTCCCTCTCCCGACCCCTCTTACAGGGGTATCGTGAATATCGTGCCCGTAGCCGATGCTTCGGTAAAGGGAAGAAACCAATGGTGGAAAGGGCTACCGCCTCCTCCTCCGTCCGAACCAAGAGGAGGCATGACACAATTGATGCTCCCTCCAACAAAAAATCCAAAGCTTCGACGGATGGTGAGGAAGTCTTCATCCCCAGGGACCCCGAAGATGACCGACAGGTCACTCGGATCCCGAGAAAGCCGCAGAGTGGAGCTCCCTCGCCTTGCTCCTTCGATCGCCGAGAATTTGAAGCCCCGGATGACACCTCCCTTGTTAGTCAATCTACAAGGTAACGGTCTTCTTGCTTACTTATGTTTTCATAATTTCTTATGACTTCTTCGATATCTTCCGTCTTCCCAGAATGCCGTGTTGAGCTTTTATCAACACATGGAAGCATTGAGCCGGGTTGGTCGCACCAGCTCCTTGCCGCAAACTTGTGAAGAGAAATTGGCCAAGGCCAATTCCGAAATAGACCAGCTGACCGCAGCTACGGTGGAGCTGCAGAAAAGCATGAGGAAGAAGTGATCTCCCTCAAGGAAACTCTTGAAGCTTCAAGAATTCGCGCTCTCGCCGCCGAGGCGAGGCCGAGAAGCAAAGGCACTGCCACGTTGTTTGGTGACAGCCTTGAGATCAAAAGTAGGGATCTCGAAGAACATCTGAGTTGGCAATCCCTAGCAAGCCCGAGCATATAAAGCCGACCTTCGGAAGGAGTGCATTCGGAAATACCCGAACAGCGACCTTTCTCCGAATTGCTAGGTTTCTACAACATTCAAGCTACCGCATGGGGCGGAACGACGTTTGGGAGCAGATCCTTGGAACGATCCCCCGACTTCGACACCCGCTCCTTTTCGTGAGGTATGCCACCCGCAGGTCTTCGGGAAAGTTGGTATGGATCTCCCAGACCGGGCTCGTGGAGTAGATGATCCTTTTCCACTGACCCTCAATATGAGGCATATCTAGATGACGAGCCGGCACTTCCAGAGGAGAAATCACAAGCCGAGTCTCAAGTTGTTGCTGTAGAGGATTCAGCCGATGCCACTCTTGAGGAAGGCTCTTCTCATGGTCCCGAGAAAAGTCATCCCGACAGTGGTCCCTCGGGCAACAATGAAGAAAAGGCTTAGGGAGTTGTTCTTTTGTAAAGATGTACCCTCAATATAATGAATAGACATTTCTTTATTCATGTTGGCCTCAAAATTTCCTCGTCTCCTCGCCGAAGTATTGCCTTGAATATCAAAGTATTAATGATAAAACTTATCACTTAACTCTTCATTCTTCCCGAATAATGATCTTGTAGAAATATTGTGAAGATGTGTTTCGGGAAGATGCGTTAATCTTCCCCACTACTTCATTTATTGCAAAGTCCGCACGTTTCCCCGCGAAGTTCAAACGTTTCCCGCTTTTTGTGTACCATTCACTGTTTCCAATGAATCGGAAATACATCCATTATTTTAATGGCAGTGCGACGATTGGAGGTTTCTCTCGCATCAGTGCTCGCTTCCACATGTTTCCATGTGGCATTCCTTCGACCGTCGATCTTGCTTTTTGCGGATTTCAAGCGTCGTTTCGATCCGGGTCGTCGGTTGTCCTTAGCCTTCAACCGTCGTCTTATACCCGAGGCTATTTAAAGCCTTCGTGGGTACTCTCCATCTATCCCGACTTCGCAAGATAGATTTGCTAAAGTGCCAAAGCAACCTTTCGTCCTTCGGCTGCCCCTCCGTATTCCTCGTACTCCAACGACAGCTCTATCCATTTCTCGAACAAGTGAGTTTTTTGATTTCTCATCTCTTTTCCTCTTCCCCCGAAGTAAACCCACAGTAGTTATACTTGGGGTTTAGTTTGTGGTCCGTCGTAAGCTTTTAGAAAACTAGGTTTCCCATTGTTGCTATTTTGATGATACGCTTTTTTTTTTTTTTTTTTTTTTTGCATAGTGGCTCCCAAGATCAACCCACTTTATCAGCAAAATCCAAGAATAGTGCCGCGGTGGTGGTTGGGGCCATGGTGGTTTCAACTAGTGAATCCTCCAAGTGTAAGGCGACCGCCGGCGGTGAATCTTCAAGTCGATTCCCGCAGCTCGTTGATGCCGTCCCCGCGCCTCCTTTGCCCGAAGTGACCGCTCGTCTTTCCCAGAAGATCTTGATCACCCGCTGCCGATGGTGCTGCCGGCAATCCCGCCGGTGAGCCTGGTGAGCCTGTCGGTGCACCCCCGAAGGAGACTCTTCGGCATCCGAGGCAACTATGTTGGCGTCTCGATGAAGGTGTGGTCCCAGCAGGTGCTGCTCCTATTTCTAACTCCAATGCTTGTTTGGCATCCTCCTCCTCTCCTTCCGAGTTGGAGGATTTTGCTACTGTGAAGCGCCGTCGGATGACAAGTGATGAAGCTCAGCCTTTGCTTGGTGTAGTTCGTCCTTCTCATCCTTCGCTGAATTAGTGTCAAACGAGTTTGACAGAGCGTTGGAATGGTGTACCGCTGCTCGAATGACTTCGAGAGCGCAGCTTCTTTCCAAACTTCCGATGAAGTCTTTACGAAGTCACCGGTGATGTAAGTCTTTCTTCATTATCCTCCGATTTTGAAAAATACCCGCTCCTCGCTAACTCGAAAGTTGTTTGCAGGAGTCTTGTCGGTAACTTCCACAACCAAGTGGAAGCAAGCATTAGACTCAGAGGTTGAGCAATGAAGTTTCTAGGCTTCGGGAAATCTCTCGAAGCTAAAGATGTTGAGATTGCTCGCCTTCGGAATCTAGCTTGGGAGGTGGCAGGAGAAAAGAATTCGATGATTGGTCGTCTTCGGTCGGACTTGGATGATGCCAGGGAGAAGATCCGGCGATCGGAGCGGACAGTTGGAAAGTCAGAGCTAAAGGATCTGAAACATTACCCGAAAGGCAAGCCGTCGTTCCTTTGCCCGAATCCCTTCCAACCGATGTTCGCAGAGCTCGCGCTTCAAGTATTTACACAAGAAGCCTTTTGTTGATATGCTGAATGCTTATAACTTGCATGCGCATCGGGATGGTGAGAACGGTATGGGAATCAATATTAAGGAAAGATCCTCATTTTGATACGACTCCCTACAAAGTGTTGTTTGCCATCCCGAAGTATTTACCGACCGGGTATTCCTCCTCCCGACGGACCAAGGATAAGATTGATCCTCCACCTTCCGATCCGGATATTATGCAATATCCGGAAGATTCTCCCCGTTATTCCCGCCGGAAGAAGTCAATTATGACGAGCTTGTGCCGAATGCGAGTTTGGTCGAGGACCATTCTTCTCCCGGACAAGCCGGACAAAGAGTATGAAATTGCGGAGGATTTTCTGAATATCGAAATATTTTTGTAATCCTCATTTCTTCTCTTCTTTTCCTTGACTCCTCACCAATGGTTGACTCATATGTTTGTTCTAGCAAAGTCGCGTCGATCTTGTATAACTTGTTAATAGACACCAGAATGACTTTCTTCTTTGATCAAAGATTGTATCCAGCTCTTGTAATTATTTTGATACCGGCCTCTTTGGATCTTCTCAAGAAATAAGAAATTACTTTATCTTTGAACTTTGCTAGCCACTTGAATCGCCGTTGCATTAGGTCTTAGTTGTCTGAAACAATGCCTATACTTAAGGATTTCCGGAGAAATACAATAAGTCTGAGAAGGAACTCACTCGGGTTTTAAACCGATGCCTTATACTTAAGGATTTCCGGAGAAATACAATAAGTCCGAGAAGGAACTCACTCGGTTTTAAACCGATGCCTTATACTTAAGGATTTCGGAGAAATACAATAAGTCCGAGAAGGAACTCACTCGGGTTTTAAACCGATGCCTTATACTTGAGGATAATTCAAAAATTCAATAAGTCTCGAAGGAACTCACTCGGTATCAAACCGATGCCTTGCAAAAGGAACTCACTCGGATTTTCATCCGATGCCCCGACTTAAGAAAGTTTGAAAAATTTTCCATAAGCGTTGAAGTGTTGAAGGACCCACACGAATTTTCATCCGATGCCTTATAGTTGGATCTTGTTCTTGAATGTGGTGTATGATGCCCCCCAATCAAAAGATAGTTTGTTGAAAACCAAAAATTGCATTGATTGAGTTGAAAATGATTACATCACGAACAAAATCGAAATCATCCTCAAGGATAAAACTTTTTGAGATGCCTAGCATTCCACGGACGATCCAACTTTTCGGGAATCAATGTTCTTCAGCCCGTAAGCTCCCGAACCGACCGGTTTCACAACCATATAAGGTCCTTCCCGAGAAGGGTCTAACTTTCTTTGGTGACGTGGGTCGGAAGCTAGGGTGTTTCTCAACACCAAATCTCCGGCTAAGTACCGACGATTCTTCACTCGAGTATTATAATGAGACGCTATCCTTCTTTGATAATGTTGAGTTCGTGCTATTGCCTTTGCCCGAACTTCGTCCAACAAATCAAGACTATCAAGCAGTCCTTGTTCATTTGCTTTTTCCTCGAACTCACGATCCCGTAACGTCCCCGCCATTATCTCCACAGAGCAATGCTTCGGATCCATATGCCAACCTCGAATGGAGTTTCTCCCGTAGGTGTTCGAACCGTAGTTCTATAAGCCCACAAGACGTTATGTAGTTCTTCGACCCAAGAAGCTTTGTCGCCTTCGAGTCTTTCTTTATTCCTTCCAAGAGCGTTCGGTTAGTAACCTCTACCTGGCCATTGCTTTGGGGGTATGCCACCGAGGACATACGATGCTCGATCATATATGTTCCACGAATTGCTCAAATTGTGGACAATGAACCGAGTACCATGGTCGTGACAATTATCTTTGGAATCCCAAAGCGATATATGATTGATTCAAGCACAAATTTCTCCACTTTTTTCTCAGAATTGTCGCCAGGCACCGGCTTCTACCCATTTTGTGAAGTAATCAATTGCTACTATCGATATTCCCGTCCGCCCGATGCCTTGGTGAATTTGCCCATGATATCAATCCCCCACATTGCAAAGGGAATAGGATTTAGAATTGAAGTCATAATTTCCGCCGGCGCTTCGACATCGTAGCATGAATTTGACAATTACTACATCGACGAACGTAGTCCATAGCAGCCTCTTGGATCTTAGGCCAATATAACCCAAGTCTTAGAATTTTGTGGGCCAGTGGCTCGCCACCCATGTGAGCGCCACAAATTCCTTCATGAACCTCACCAAAGCTGATTTTGCTCCTTCGGGGCCTATACATCTCATAAGGGGTCCAGATAAGATCTTTTGTATAGTCTCCCATTCTGAATGACAAATCTAGTTGATCGAATCTTGATCAACCTTGCCTCTACCGGATCCCCGGGTAACTTGTCATCTCTTAGATATTCAATTATTGGATCCATCCAAAGAACGTTCGCTTCAATATAAGAAATTCCTTTCTCATGATAACTTGGAAAAGTTACCTCTTCAATGTAGACCGAAGGGTCTAGATTCTTTTCCTTGGCATTGGCTAGTCGGGATAGCTCATCTCGCCACCGAATTTTCATTCCTCGAAATCGAGATATCTTCAAATTCCGGAATTGGTTCTGAAATGCCCGCACTATCTCCCGATATTTTTGCAAGCGTGGTTCCTTAATGCCATACTCCCCCCGGACTTGGTTGACTATAAGCCGAGAGTCACTATAAATAGTAACATCTGCAATAGCTAATGCTTTTGACAACCGAAGTCCCGCTATCGTGGCCTCATACTCCGCTTCGTTATTACTTGCATCAAATGCGAATCTCAAAGCATATCGAATAATAAATCCCGCTGGACTTTTTAATAGAATTCCAGTACCGCTCCATCTTTATTACTCGAACCATCCACATATACCTCCCAAGTGGTTGGTATAATGGGATCTTCAATGGTGGGTTCCACCGGTGCAGTAGTTTCTACTACAAAGTCGGCTAATGCCCGAGCCTTGATTGCAGTTCCGGGCTTAAAGCTCACTTGGAACTCACTTAGCTCAACCGACCAGGATACCATCCTTCCGCACAAATCAGGTTTGTTAAGAACTTTACTAAGAGGAAAAGTTGTAAATACCTCAATTGGATGAGCCCGAAAATATGGCCTTAGCTTCCCGGCGGCCATCATGAGAGCCGAGCTCGCTTTTCAATCTGCGAATATCTCGTCTCCGCATCCAGCAACACGTGGCTTACATAGTAAATCGGCCACCGTTTCTTATCTTTCTCCCGAACAAGTACCGCACCGACCGCGGAAAGGGATGTCGCTAGATATAGCTGTAATATTTCCCCCTTCTCCGGCCCGGACAGATCGGTGGTTGTCCAAGTGCTTCTTTTAATTCCTCGAAAGCTTTCTCGGCACTCTTCATCCACTTTGCTTCCTTATCGCCCTTCAGTCTTTAAGTGCCTTAAAGAAAGGCAAACATTTTTCTCCGCACTTGGAGATAAATCGATTTAAGGCAAGAACTCTCCCCGTCAAACATTGTACATCCCGAACGGTTTTGGGAGCCTCCATATCAATCGAGCTTGTATTTTGGCAGGATTTGCCTCAATTCCCCTCTCGTGATACCATGAAACCCAAGAATTTGCCCGAGGAGACTCCAAAGGCACATTTTTCGGGGTTCAACTTCATTTGATGTTTCCTCGATCGAGAAAACCTCACCAAATCTGCAATGTGATTTGCTTTTGTAAAGCTTTTCACCAGATGTCGTCAACATATGCTTCAACATTCTTTCCTATCGGCTCTTTGAAAATCTTGTTGACGGCCCCTCCGATATGTTGCTCCCGCATTCTTCAGTGCCAAAAGGCATGACCTTGTAATAATAGCTTTCACGATCAGCCATGAAAGCCGTATACTTCTCATCCTCCTTATTCATAAGGATCTGATTATACCTCGAGTAGGCATCCATGAAACTTAAAGTTTCATATCCCGCAGTAGCATCTATCAAGAGGTCAATCCGAGGCAACGGGTAGCAATCTTTTGGGCAAGCTTTGTTTAGATCCGTGTAGTCCGTACACATCCTCCACTTCCCATTCGCCTTTTTCACCATCACCACGTTGGCCAACCAAGTTGGGCACTCGATTGGTTCTATGAAACCATAATTTTTAAGTTTTTCAACTTCGCTCCGAACGGCTTCATACTTTTCAATAGAGAAATTTCTTCTTTTTCGTATCACCGGTTTCGCCTTAGGGTCTATCCAGAGTTTGTGCTCGCAATGGCCCGATCGATCCCCGGCATGTCCTCAGCAGACCATGCGAATACATCCTTATTCCGTTGAAGAAATAACTTCAACTCATCTTTAAACTCTTCTAGCTGTTCGGACCCGACATAAGTAATCTTTTCGCATCCTCGGTACACACCTGGATTTGCTCCAGTTTCTCACCGGTTCGGGCCTTTGCATCTCTGTCTCTTCCCGATCATCTCGAACTTCTATGGGGAGGGCAGTAACCTTCCTCGGACCCTCCTTGTCCTTTAAATAGGCCACATAACACCGCCGAGAGATCTTCCGGTCGAGGAGACTTGACCAATTCCCATATCGTGGGAATTTTATCTTCGAGTGCTTTGTCGAAACAATAGCACCTATCTTGGATAAAGATGGTCGCCCGAGAATCATATTATAGGCTGGTAGTTCTCGAACCACCAAAAAGTTGATTCGGATAGTTGTTTCTTTGGGAAAACTTCCAATGGAAAGATCCAACCGAACAGACCCTTCCCACGAGATGACCCCGCAAAGCCATATAGGTGTGTAGATGAAGGTTTCATCAAGTCCTGATCCACCTTCAATTTTTGATACACTTCGTAGGAAATTAGGTCAGCTGCAGACTCGTATCAATCAATACACTATGCACTTCCCGCCGTGCAATCTCTACCTTGATGACTATCGATCATCATGAGGCAAACAAACGTCTCTTTCGTCTTCTTCGCTAAAGGTGATAGAATCTTCACCATTCAGCTTCTTCCGCTTCTGCGCTTCTCCGGCTCCAACGAATTTGGATTTGGTTTTTAAACTCCGGAATGATTCAGGCTCTGGACCCCCAAAGATGGTAAGGATCGGTGACCGAGTAGCAGCTTCAATCACCTCCTTGCCTTTTTTGGACTTCGGGGCCTTCCTTGATCGTTCTGAACTAACCGAACGATTCCTTTTAGGGGCAACCGGCGGGGGGGGGGGGGCCCCCCCCCCCTCCTGGTAGAAAGGGGGGGGGGGGGGGGAGGGAAGAAAATATTTAATTTCGGGTGGGGGGGGAGGGGGGGTGGGAGGATTAGTGGGTCCCGCCGGCCCGGGGGGGGGGGGGGGGCGCGGGGGGGGCGGGGGGGATGTGAACCGTCACAAGATCCATGGTTTTAGTCTATCAATAATAATAAATACAAATACAGATAATCAAGAGCAAGAATAGTGCAATAATTAATAAACAGGTTACAGGAGTCCAAATACTCCGACGAATATCCAAGAAATAATCAAAGGAAAGAATCAAGAATCAAATGTAATATCGAGTTCAGCGGAAGCAAAAAGAATAACTAAATAATCTTCATCTTCATGAGGCTTCATGCTCTGCAAGTCCATGTATCCCGTTCGTGCCACATCAGCTTCAAACGAGAAGGCTCTTTCATACGAATCATCTCCAACTTCCGACGTTGTGCAACCATCTGTACAGTTTATATAATACATACAATGAAAGGAATGAGTTCCAACGAACTCAGTAAGGAACAAGCAATTCTCATATATATGTCAACACAATCCACGAATGCACATATGAAATGATATGGATGATATGCGAAATATGAATGCTACTAAGATCTAACTATGCAAGTCTCTATAAGCTGACATGCTTTAAGATATACACCAGCCCTCCTTTGGGTAAGTCTCATCACTCTGATCCGGCAAGGACTGGTTACCTCTGTAGGGATCCTGGGCAAAGGGGTAAGTCCACACTTGGCTCTCAAAACCGTGGTGGGGGTTAAGTCAACACTCTCTCACCACGACCATTGGCAATGAGTACTTGGCGCATGTCGGGGTTTCTAATCCAATGCAAGGTCATAATGGTAACATACTATATGAAGTCCAGATACTTCCCCTATGGCACCAACCAACTCGGTTCAAGTATCCTTCGCAACCTAGGAGTGTGAATCCTCACGGATCGGATACCTCTGTTGGACTCCACTCCTTAACCCTATGGTCATCCACATATTATTGGGGCGGATGCTCTCATGACTCCTCGCGACACCCGGTCCGCTCCCTGGACGTCCATGAGCCCAACCCTAACATATGCAACCCTACCATTACATGACCAATAGTGGACCACTGAGTCTCCGCACGGACTGGTTACCGCTGTTGGATGAAACATAGTCACGTCACCATTGTCACGGGTCACCCGGCTTCAATTCCCCTGCCGAAAGGGTAATAGCATGTGGGGTACCTAGCCATGCAATTCTAGACTCCCTAAGTATGTCATCAAGTAATCATGATAGTCTTTGGAGACATCAGCAGGCATGTGTCCCATTCCACAACCTTCGATATCCCAAGCCAAGATATCCCAATGGAATACCCCTTCCATCACAATCACACTACAACACTCTTTATCATACCATGAACAGTTGTGCAATATCATGAAAGATGAAGTACATCAAGGAATACCACAAACAACAAGTGTACAATAAGATTCACATACTTTATACAATTACAGCAAGTTACATGATCAAAGAATAGTAAATAGAACAACAGAATCATCATGTATATGTAATTGCATATAAATAAGAATACATGTCCTTACCTGTAATTTAGTAGAAGTCCTCTAACTTGCAATCCAAAAACTATTATAAGACTTTTATTTGAAACAGAGAACACCTAGGCATAGGGTTACAAGAATGTATAAGAGTCAAGAGTCAAAACAATTCAAAAATCAAACCTACACGATTCTATCGGAAACCAGCCGGTTGCTTGTGGCGGTTGCTTAAGTTAAGCGACCTCCACAAGCGACCGCCTATTCAGAAGTTTCCAACTCCGAAAATCAGACTTTTTATCATCCGATTTCAATCCGTTTTGGGATGATCTTAGTCCGAAATTCAAGCTTAATAAGTCTAGAACAAGGGGGTAACAAGAAACCCTAAAATTAACAAAGATTTATTACCCAAATCATTCCCCTTGATGGGATCCATCCATTAAACAAATGCGGGGATTCGTTTCTGGACAGGATCTCATCAAGAACATTGAAAAGGGAGATACAACAAATCAATTGGGTAACCACCAACAAAAAGGGGATGGGTTCAAATCAATTAGAGGTTAAAAGAAGAGAATTGCAGATGGAGATTCATTACCTTAATCAGAATCACCAAGAATAGAAGAGAAAAGGTTTTATATCATTAACAGAGACTTGGAGTTGAATCCCGCACGATTCCACTTGCCGCCTAATCGCCCAAAATAGCAATCCCGAACAAAATAATGCGTTAATAGGGCGAGGGATGCTATTTATAACGAACAGGGGGCAAAAGAGGGCATTTTCCCAAAGCGAGAACCGGGCGGTCGCTTAAGGCGGTCGCTTGGTTTAATCAACCGCCACTAGTAACCGCCCCCAAGTATATTGCTATACAAGGGTGCTTTGCTAATGGGGTTGAAGACCAAGTACAACCAAACCCAAATGAAGACATGGGGGAGATCATTAGTCCGAAAAATCAATCATAATAGGTTTGTAACAAAGAGGTTAGGGTTTCATCATAACATATGGCTCATGAAAAGGTTATGATCATGGAAAGAGAGGGAATGATTGTTATCAAGAAAATAACAAGAAATCATAGGAAATCTAGTTTATGTTAACAGAAACATTACCCATGAGGTTTCCCTCACATGGAAGGTTACAAAAGGTTTCCAGAAAGATCATTCAAGGGTTAGGGTTAAGGTTTCAAGAATCTATTAGCTAGGGTTAAGATCATGATGATGATCATAGATCTCAAAGAATAGAATGAGATCATGGAATAGATGGTTGCAAGAATGCATCATCTTCTTCCTGATCTCAAACAAGAACAAGAACGAAGAAAGAATAATTAGAAATCCTAATTAGGTTAAACATGGATCATGAAGAAAATATAGTGTGATCAAGGATAAACAATTAGAAAATGATAGGTTACAATTTTAGTAAAGAAAACACATTGATTGGCTGTTAACAAGATCAAACTAAGGGTTCTTGGTTTGATCCAAGAGGTTAGGATTTCACCCTTTTTGGCTCCCAATGAAAAGGTTGAGAGCACCGGATGAAGGGAAATAAATTGATAGCCAATAAAACAAGAAAACATAGATGATCAAGTTTAGGTTAACAGAAATATCACCCAAGGGAAAGAGAAACAAAGGATCAAGATTCACCCATGGGAAAGAGAAACAAAGAATTTACAATCAAGAAAGGTTTTGGGGAGGGTCCAATGAATTAATAGAAAATAAAAGGGTTGCCAATTGTTCCAAGGAAAAACAAGGATCAACTCCTCAATCATGAGGACACAAGGGAAGGTCATGGTAATGATATGAGACCTTCCCCACAATAATAAAGATAGGTAGGAAATTCAGGGAAAGTATCATCAAGAGCTTTGGTGGAATCAAATTCAAGGATCATCGCCATATGGCTTCAAGATCATAGAGTGAATTGGGGGATTCACTCTAGGGCAAAAGAATTAAAGAAGAGGTCATTACAGTAGTGTAATACCCTTCTCATGATCAGAAAATCAGAAGTAGAGAAGAAAGAATGAATTAAAGAAGAAGCGAATTGAATACCAACCTTTTAGAAGAGAAACCGCTGAAGAAACCTGAAGAGATACTTGAGGATCTGTCTTGGCTTCGAAGGAGAGGTTCTAGGGATCTTCCCACGTTCTCCCAAGGCTTAGAAACAGATTGAGAGTGAAACACATGGAGTTCCCCCTTTTAAATAGCACAAAGAGTTCAAGAGTTACTAGGGTTTCACCGAACTGACCAAACTGACCCTGTTGGTTGATTGGTTGCCAAAGAGGAAGTTCAAAGGTCGATCCCATGCTATCAAGAGGTTTAGAAACATGGTGGGAATAGTTTACCACGAAATTAAAAGAAATAAAGCTTTTGAAAACCTTCAAAACAGATATTTACCAAAATGCCACTGCCTGGACAGCTTATTCAAAAATAGGGATTTAATGGGCTAAACTTCAATATTTTTGGATGGGCTTCTTTCAATACATCGTACTACTTACCTAGTATGGAGGGAAGTCTTCAAACCAGGTCCAACTAAGCTTTAGGTCCATCAATCAAGGTCTTCTTCACAAATAAATAGTTCAACACCAAATCAAATAAGGTTTCCATAAGGAAACACCATCATCAATATCCATGGGTTTTGGGTCAAACACCATATCTTCTACTGAGATGGCCCACAAAGACATCTTCCTAA
Source organism: Hakea prostrata (assembly GCF_041222555.1). NCBI lineage: Eukaryota > Viridiplantae > Streptophyta > Magnoliopsida > Proteales > Proteaceae > Hakea > Hakea prostrata. The sequence goes on along the minus strand of NC_142607.1, from coordinate 29,910,702 downwards.
GATTTTCAAAGATAGTAAAACTGAAATCACGGTCAAACTTCAAAGTCAACATTAAACAACCCCAACCCCTCCCCCCAACCGGGCCTCCCCCGTTTGGGTGGGGTCCAACCCCCCCGTGGTAGATAAGTCATGGGTATATCCCGTAGTAATAACTCCAGGAGTTTCCGATTTGTGAGTCCTGTGAATAGAGCGGTTCGGCTACTGTTCATCCAAGTTTTCTATCTCCATCGTCACTTTGTTGAATCTTTTCGAAACTCTCCGATTGATTCGTTCTTTCCTTGTTTAACGGTAAACAAGGTTTCTTCCGTTTTCTTAACCTCGTATCCCACTGTGGAATCGCCCTATGAATTGGCGTGCCAATTCGTCAAAGTTTACGATCCTTCCCGAGGGGAGGTTAGAAAACCACTTTTGTGCCGCTCCGATTAGAGATGACCCGAAAACCCGCATAAAATTTCATCGAATTACCAAACCGCCATGGTCCGTTGGTAATAGCCGATGTGAGCTGTTGGATCTCCGGAGCCATCGAATGTTGAGAAGGTAGGCAAACGGAAGTTATGGGGAAACCGATATCCCGCAATTGGCTCAAGCAAAAGGAGTCTTCCGAATGACCGAGTAAATATCCTCGATTATTCTTCCCTTAGACAATTGCCCTAACTTCTCATTGATGTTGGCCAATTCTTGACCAACTGGGTCCGGTGATCTTCAAGCAATACGATCACGACCTCGATTAACACGATCATCACGTGCTACTCGATCATCACGAACAGCCCGTCCTTCACGAACGTTTCTCTCGTCACGAATCGCTCGATCATCACGAACGGTTCTTCGACGATAAAGGTGAGTGAGTTCTTACCCCAGTATCCAACCTTGTATTTGAATCGGTTGTACTCTCTTGCGGTCTGTCGAACCGATCGCCTCGCCTTGGTTGATCATCAATCCTCCGAAGTCCTCGGTCTCCTTCACGGAAATTCTGATCAACATTCCGGTCTTCAACCATTCTTTGGTCACGTGGCAATGCACGTCTCCCTGAATCGTGTTGATCAGGTTCTTGTGGTAAAACCACTCGTCTGGTGAGCAAGCGGAGTGCTTGGCTCACCTCCAAGAGTTGAATCTTTACCTGATCCAATTGATCTTGGATTGTATCAGGAGGAAGATTACGTCCTCCCTGGCCTTTATCCACCTCGATAGGATTTTGGCTTTCCTGGGGAATATCTGGATTATTCACCCCAGGTATCTGAACACCGGAATTGCGTTGTGCAGCGGCTGCTAATCTAGTCACCATGGCTTTTTCAAAACATTCCCAAAGAAGGCGCCAATTGATGCGTCCAAAATCTGCTCAGCCCTTGGATCTCCACGTGATGTCCTGCAAAATGAAAGCGTCAGATGTGGCCCGACCGCTGGGGTCGGGAGTCCACCTCCGAAGGCTAAGTCGATTGATGAACTTAATCACAAACGGCTCTGCTAGAAGCACGAGCTAATGAATGAAGAAACGGGAAAGGTGATCTAGATAGCAGAACGCTGATAGTTTAGGTCTATCAGTATGTATCTGAACCTGATTCTTCGAATCTCCTTCGTTGGATGCACTCGAGCCTTCTTCGGGTAGTCGTTAGATCTTTATCAATAAGATCCGTTGAGCGATAGACTTCTACTAGTTTGGGCTAGTAGAGGACTCCTGAGATAACCGTTAAGTTATGCGATAGTTATCCCTTTGATGATGATTATCCGCAGCCGTCAGTTTGAGTCTGCTGTCATCAGGGTGATTACCCTAATCCATAAGTAAGATTAGGGCACGCTTGCAGCCGAATAATCTTTCTTCTTCAGCAAGCCATCTTCTGGATCCGGTTCGCTCGGGAGCGATTCGGTTTTCTCCGTCTCGACCGGGGTCGAGGGTCGGACTAGGTATGAACCCGGTCAGATCATAAACTCTCCATATCAGATATGTAATATTGATTTTGTATTACCAAGGCCCCTTGTAATATAGCCTAAGGGTAATTTTATTTGAACCTCTGGAGTTTGACCCAAGTCATTTTTATTTATTTATAGTACAATGGGGCTTTATTAAGCCAAGGGATGAGGATATTAATATACCTCAGCAAGAGTTGAACCCACGACCTCTTCACTAAGAGGTGTTGGTTTCACCACTAGAACAACTCTGCATTGGCTGACCCAAGTCATTTTTAATCTAGAAAAAATGAGATTGTGCATTCTCCTTCATTGAAGTATCAAAAAAAAAAAAGGACTAAGGACATACAATCTTTTTTACAACCAAAATACCCTTATGCTTTTTCGATTTCTTTTCTTCAATGAATCTTTTTTTTAATGGTTGTGCAATTGCCAACATCACCACATAGATAACAAAGCTTAATGGCAAAGGGCATTAGTAATTTCAGACAAACTCTAAGGTCGGATAACTAAGACATGGAATACTAAGGTAATAATTAAAATATTGTAATTATGAGCATCAATAACCATTCCTTTTGATTAATAAAAAACTACAGTAGCTTTCTAATTTTTCATATGTTTTAGTTAGAATTTTCTTCATAGAGTTGATAATTAGACACCCAAGAGGAACTCTAGGACCACGGGGGTTGGTCTAGTGGTCCCAAACTCACGTCCAAGTGGTTTGGTAAACCTCATATTCCATGTTCGAATCCCCTCTGCTCCTCTGTTTCTTGTATTGGACAATTGTGTGCTCGCTCTTTGGCTTGGGCATGAGTCATACCGGCTTCTATGGACTATATTAGGCCTCCAGTGGGGCTCTGCTGACGGGTCCATTACTTGCGTTGGTAGTGCACAGGACTAATGCTTGCATAGGTCGCACTCGATAAAAAGTCCGAACATTGCGTAGTGGGGGGCACTAGGTCGCCGCTACTGCATCCTCTTTTTTTGTTTACCGAAAAAAAGAAAAGAAAGAGGAACTCTAGGGAAACATTATAGATAGATTGTAATTCCAATTGTTTTAAAATATTTCTATTTTCATTAAAAATAATAAAAAATTAGGCACCTGAGAAACCATAACTTACGAAAATATAATAAATGTAATAGATATATTCAAAACTCAATGGGATCACCTACATGAATCTTTACCTATCAATCAACGTTGTTAATTTGTATCTATAATCAATAATCTACTAAAACATAAGTCAAAGTTGGAAAGCCATTTTATTCAAAGAAGAAGAAGAAAAATTAAAGGAAACATCTTTGAGAGTGCATGATTATGTTTTCAACCACTGAGATGAGAAGTAGTGTATCCATTAATTATACACGACTGTGGACACCCAATGATTGAAAGTACAACCATGTATATATAGTGTCATGAATGAATTTTTTTCCTAGAAATACTAAAACTTCCCAACTTTTATAATTCATTATTAATCAAGAATGAAAAGTGAAACAGTGAATTTTGTCGAAAATAAATTATGAAATGAAAAATAAGTTTGGTACTCTAGAGAGTGAAGACACCATCAAGCTATCCAGTCTTTGTTTGCTACTCACTAGCTTACCTAGATTATGTGTTTGTGCTCTTTCGTTTTGTTTTATTAAATAATAGTCAAACAAAGCCTTTTGTCATTCAAAAAGTCTAAATTCTACTTTTACAATTCTAAAAAGAAAAAATATTCAAAGTCTTGTGAGAAAATTTTGAATTCACTTTTACAATTCTCTCTATCTTCTACTTATACATACTTTAATTCTACACCATCAATGCTCTCCAGATATAAAGCGATATAATATTGCGTGTACGTATATCTAAACAAGTCCCTTACATTACTTTCGAAATTAGGTATCATGGATAACATAAACAAGTTTAGATTAGCTACCCTTAGGGAAGAACCAGGAGTATAAGCTAGGACTTCAAAATTTTTTGCATTGGTGGTTAAGGCATTTATGCTTTGCTCATTGAAATACTGAAAAAGGAATTGAAACTATTTTAGAAAATGTTACATGTACTTCCTCTAATTTCCTATTATTAATCACTCAAAGGCTGCCAAGGTCCTGATTATCGGGCTACAAAATAAGGGAGAAATGAAAAGTGTTTAGGGTACATGGGTTTTTTAAAATTTCTTACCTGTTTATGAGGCATTTTGTAATTGAAACTATAAAATACAAAAAGGAGAAGAAAAGGTTAGATGTACTTGGCTTCCCTATTATTAATCACTTAATGGCAGCCAAGGTCCTGAACTTTTGGCTACAAAATAAGGGGGAATGGGTAGAGGCACACCACTTCGTAGTTACTCAATTCAATATATATTTTAAAACGGTTTTCGAAAACCTTTTGGTATTGGTTTACTAATAAATTATTTTAAAAATGTTTGATTTGATATATTTTTCATGGGACTTTTAATACTAAAGAAACAATACAAAAAAAATACACCAATAAGATGCGAAGAATTTTATACTTAGGTGGCTATTTTTTTGTCACCATTAAATAAGGATGTAAACGGGTAGTTCAGAATTCGAATTTGATTCGTATCTATTTAAGAGCATGGGTGATTTAATAATTGGATTTGAATTCAGATATGTCAATTTTAAGTAGGATATTATCCGATTCAATTAGATATTTGACGGATACTATCTGTTTCCATATCTATATCCAATTAAAATTTAATTTTAAGGAATACGTCATTATTCATTTATTAATATTCATTAATAGCAAATAACTACATTAAACTACAAATACACCATTACATTAATTAGGCCCAACACTCAAGAATGAGTTTAAAACCTTATTTGGATTTGGATATTTTTATCCATCCAGTTATTTTGAATTTGGATAGAGTATTATCCGAAAACCCGATTAACTAAACAAATCGAATTCAATTATAAATTTACACATCCGATGAGTATTGGATTCGAATTTGAATATTATCATATCCTAACCGAATTCGATCCGATGACATCCCTACCATTAAATTTATAAGAAATTGTGATATTAGCTTTTTAGCTCTTTGTTTCTTCTCACTAGTTACTTGATGATGGGGTAATCTTACCGTTTCATGTTTATAATTATAAAATATAATTGTTGAAAATAATAGAATGGTAAATTCATATTCATCTCACTTTCCTGTGATTAAAAGAACTTTTGAGAATAGAGAAAGAAATGCATTTTTTATGACAAACAATAGAATATAGAGAAAAATGGAGAAAAAATTAATGTTTTCCAAATGTATTTACCATATTGAGATCAGAGTTTATGAGATATTAGAGTGATCGTAGACCTTCTCCTTTCCGTGAATATAGTGCACATACTTTAAAAAAGAGATTTACATGTTTATTTATTAAAATTAGAATTGAACATGCCATATAAGATGCCCATATTGTGTTTGCTATTCACTAGCGTACTTCGATTACATATTGTTGGAGTAAGATCAGCTTCTTCGAACGGTTCAGGTTCTCCTTAGTGTCCTTGGAATTAGAACAAATGTGAGAGTGGATGCCGCTTTTTGGAACGGGAAACCACCTTCAATGATTAAGTCAGTCTTTCAATAAAAAGCTGAGAATCAATAATCGAATAATAAATGCAGAGGATCCATGGAGGGAATGTTCTCCGTGTAGTTATGAATGAGAGTACTGGCTGGAGAGTTTGTTTCTACCTGGGAGTGCCGCCACTATTTATAACGAACCTGTGACCCTTCTTCACGTGGGATAGCCAGCTGATTCCTCATGGAGGGGCTTGACGGTGGAGATGACTTTTGTGCCATGGTGACGTTGCCTTCTAACAGCTGCATTTCCCAGGGCAGCTGTGAGTACCTCTTGTAGATCAGAGAGTCAACTCAAGTATTGGTATGATGTGACATCGCTCCTTGGTTAAGGAGGCAAAAAGTGGCGTCTCGGTACCCATGACAGTTTTTAGAGCGAATGTGAAACATCCAAGCTGTCTCTTTTCATTGCACGAACCCCGAGGCATTTATTGCTGAAATTAATGCTGGGAGGCAACGCAACGAGGAGATATTCCGAATCCCCTAAAGGCCGCTGGCTTTATTGAAAAGCCGCTGGGCAACTAGGCTTGTCATCGAATTATGCTTGCACCACTTACCGTTAACCAAGAAGTCTCTCGTTACAGCTGACAAGCAATATTTGTCTGGCCCTTGGAATTGCTGGTTCGGTCTAGTAGAACCGTCCTAGTCGAGCGGTTTTCTTCGGGTCATCCACAACACATATGTATATATCCCTTCTCTTCTTATTAACTATAATTAAACAAAACTCTTTTTCATGAAAAAAAGGAAAAAGGAGAAGATGAAAAGATATACTTAAAGCCTAGTGGGAAAGAAATTCCTCATTAGTTTGCTCTCACACGCCTTTGGTCCTACATATATCAAAACAAACCCTTATTTACTCCTTAATATCATGCCCCATATCAGGGAAGTCCATTTCTTCCAGTCAACCAAATAACTTCCGTTGTATTATTAAAATATAAAGATACACGAACTCAAAGACATACTATCATATAAGGTGTTTTTGTTTGCTAAAAGGACAATTTAAATAACCTTATAAAGTTGCAAGATTAGAATAAACAAACACTTCTTTGCAATCTTGGGTGGGATATCAAGGGAGCAATGTCGTGGGTTGCATAACTCTCCTCTCTCTCTCTCTCTTAATCTTGTCGTTGAGCAGCCTTGGATTGAAATCTTTGATAAGACACCAAAGAGCATATAAGACATCTTCTTTCTTAACGTGGAAACCCTAAACTTAGGGGGCTGGGGCGTGGGGGTGGGTGCATGCAACTTTTAAGTCATTACAGCTCATCTCCACATCAGTGACTAAGAGATAATCCTAAAAGATTAATTAGTCAACTCAAATTTAATCATTTTTCTAATTAGTTGATTATATCCCATCCATACATGCCAAGTTGGAATCTTTTATTACATACTAGTAAGTAGTGTACCTTGAGATGTTTCTATTACATACTTAAGAATAGGCCCTACCTCTAGTTTTTATCTTGCCAATACTTAGAGGTAGGGCCTCCTTCTTAAATGTACGGTGTAAAGTGAGAAAATATACTATTCTACCCTTACGAGTAGATGATCCATATTCATCAAGTTGGTCCATTGGTCATTTATAAATCACGAATCAACCAAAGCTGACATGTTCAACATCAAAAATAAAAATAAAATGAAGAAAACACAACATTCTAGCCCTTGATAGTAGAAGATCTATACTTGCCAAGTTGGTCTATTGGTCATAAGTCATGAATCAGCCTAACATGCCCATCACCATGCCTACCACTTCTCTATCACTTTGGATTGATGATTTGATCAAACAAATTGGGAGATTTTTTATACACCAAGATTTTTTTCGTAATATAAAATTATTGAATGATTATCATTGGAATTTTTTTTGTTTGTATATGAGGTCAATAGACTTTTCAAAATTCTTTTGGATATTTGTATTGACGTTTAAAGATGTCAAGATGATTCAGAATGAAAAAAGAGATGAATCATTGATAAATGATGATATGGACAATATATTCTATATTTTTAGAGCACGACAAGAGAAATGTTTTGGATTATAATTAAACGAACGATGGAATCCACGTTCTAATAAATATAGAGTTGGGATCCTCTGCTCTTATGGGAAGAGATGGAACTCTTCTAAGTGTGTGGTGCTGATGAGGATAAAATAACACCAAATCGGGTTTAACCACGGCTGAGTTATCGACTCCGGTCGAGAACGGGTCAAACATGGTCGAGATTGGTCCAGTGTTCTAACCAAACAGTTACGTAGGGGAGAAGGAATTCAACAATTACAGAGATGAACGTGATCCTGAAAAATTCGGGATACGTGATCGAGTTATAAAAGGTAACTACCACTAATACAAGGTGGACAATCGTGCTAAGAAAGGTAACTACCAACAACTTCGAATGAAAGTGAAAAACCTTAAAATCGAATGGCCACCAAGAAAAAGCATGAATGAATCCAACGGTTAAGGAAGGGAGGTAAATCTTATTATATAAACTATAGGCTCAGTGGCTCACGCACAATGGAGGTATCTCTAAATCGTTTCCTTCCATCATTATTTTTAATTAAAGCGGTTGCTCTTTGGTGATCCATTACTGACTTAGCCTTCGGAGGTGGCCATCCGCCACGCGATCAAGCCACTTTTAACTCAATTTTACAGGTCATTCTTCAAGAATTTGAGGGCTGAACCATTTTTGGATGCATCTGGTGCAAAAATATGCGAATAGTAAACTCAACCCAGATTCATAAATGTAATCGATTTTTTTAGGATAAAATTACAGGCTAGGTCTAATTGAGAAAAAGGGCTGGTTTCAAATGGGAAACATTATTGCAGCCCATGGGCTGTAAAAATTAAATATGGATTTTAGCCCAAAGTCATGCGGGTAGATAGAGGAAGGCATGACTGTAGCATATGCATGGGCTGTAAAATTAAGATATCAGTTAGCCCATGTGGGTAGATAAAAAAAAAGGCATTTTAGGGATTACAGCCCATGGGCTGCAAAAAATGAGATTATAGCTAGCCCATGTGGGTAGATAGAGAAAGGCATTAGAGATATCTTAGCCCATCTGGGTAGATTAAGAAAGGCAATCCATGGGCCTGCAACCCACAGATGAGAAATGTAGAATTTTTTTTCTTCCTAATAAGACGTGCTAACCTTTCATGGGCTGTGAAATGTAGAAATTGTTTTTTCCCCTAATGAGACATTGAGACATGCTTATCTTTCATGCATGGTTAGCCAAGTAAACCTATAAAAATATGTTACAAGAGTTTTGAGATAAATGGTAACCTCTACAGTTAATACAGTTGTCGCACTGATAAGTTTTGCCTAACTCAAAATGGTTTGATTTTTTTAATTTGTTTTTTTATTGAGTTTGAGTTGATCTCGAGTCTATCTTCAACGGACTCATGCCGAAGGTTATCCTTAATAAGCCCCTTGAAGTTGGAGATGGGTTTTTGAAAAATCTTCAACTTGGAGTTCCTTCACTCTAGCACCTTGTGAGAGCGTTGATGAAAATGTTAGAAAAAAACTCACTTTACTTTTGGGCAACCAAATGTCAAACAAAATGGATATTCACTTCAATCTGCTTTACATGAGAATGGAATATTGGATTGCTTAGATTATGGCACCATAGAATAGGGAGTTTGTTGGAGCTTCCAAAGCAATGTTTGGAGCCAAACAACCTCGGCTGTAGCATTTGCTAATGCCCTACATTTACGTAGAGGATCTTGCAGTTGTATATGGTTTCTTACCTAACCAAGAAATGAGATTGTTATTCAGGAATTAGCATATCCACCAGTGGATCTTCTGTCATTAGGGCAACTTGCTCGGTCTATATCACTCTATGCATGAGGTGGTTGGTCTCTTATGGAGAGTTCCTTTTCAATGAACTTGTGATTTTTCAGATCTAGATTGCATCAAAACCAGTTATGACCATGTCGTCCACATAACTAGCATATAAAGCTTGCTTATAACTGAGTTGCTACAAGATAAATTCATTTTAGACCAATAAAGCTAAGGCCTTCTAAGAATATACTGATTCAGTGGAACAAAGCCCATGGGGCTTGTTTGAGGCCATATAGAGATTTTTGGAGTCTACAAATGTAATGTGGTTTATCTGGATCAACATCATTTTGTGGTTGACACATATAAACCTCTTTAGTGAGGGTTCCATTTAAAATGTAGTATTCACAGTTGGTGAAGAATGAAGATTCCAGTTGTTTGTGACTGCCAAAGAAAGAGTTATTCACGCTATTGTGGCTTTTACAACTAGACTGAAGTTCTTAATATATTCAGTGCCTTCTTGATGAGAATAACCTTTAACTACTAACTGGGTCTTATACGGGTCGGTGCTACCATTACCTTCTCTTTATGGGTAGTCTCATTTCGAACCAAGCACATCTGGGTAGGGTTTGGTGGGACCAAAACCTTAGTGTTAATGTCCAAAAGGGTGATGAGTTCTTGAATATAATTTTTATTTTTTTGTATTTTTTTAATTTATATGTTTTTTTTTCTTCTTTTAATTGATTTTTACAAATAATGATAAAAGTATATGATTCTATTAATAAATATTGTGTTTATGAGTTATAACTACAATTTTGGACATTATTCCTAAATGATTTAAAAATCTAATGAATTGACTAAGCAAAGTTATTTTGGAAAAGAAAAATGAATCTAGATCTCGCCACCAGAATCATCTCGAATATTTGATGAAGACCTCAGCTTGTTAGCCTTTTACCATTTCCTCATAAATGCTGGCCTTCGTTTTCAGCGGATATGGTTGACCTTTCGGTATACGATTTCAATACCTTTTTCTTGACTTATCTATTTTCTCCACATGTTTAATTGCTTTGTTCCAAATTTAAGTGATTCGGCCCAGAAGTCGATTTGAATCATCGTATATTTTCCCTTCAAATTTTAAGAGGTTCCAATCACGTCGTTCCACCTCGTATATTTACTCCTTTGTTGCCTCTTTTCTTCTTCATCTTCCTCTTAGCTTTGCCTTAGCCCTTTCTTGTTTGCTTGTAACTTGTTGCATTATTCTATCAAATACTTTTAGGAACCTCCCTTTTCAATCGTTTTTTTCTTTTAATTCCTCATGGATCATCCTGATAAACCTATTGATTCTAGTCTTGTTCTTGAGGCTGTGACCCCTTCAAAATTTGTTCCAAGAGAACACTCTATTGATCCTTCCACCATCAGTCCCAGTAAAGCCCCCAACTCGAATTTTGATCCTGTTCCATATGCTCACGATGAGGCAATAGTTCCTTACAAAGCAGTTGATACTAAGAAAAAAAATAAGAATCCAAAAACCGTTGGTCCTGAGTGGTACCCTACCAAGATTAAAAAGGCCAAGCTATCCTCCTATCTATGAGATTATCGTTTTCCTCCTGAAGTCAAGGTTTGGGCTCCTGAACCTTCTGACCGTGCTCACTGAACTACTCCTAGTGCTATCACTATTTATATCAAGGGCTTAGAGGCCGGGTTTAGGATTCCCCTGAATCCTTGGGTTAAACCTCTTCTCGACTACTATAAAATGTGTCCTTGCCAACTGACCCCAAATAGTTGGAGACTTATCAACTATTTTTGGGCATTTGTTCAGAAAATGGGAACCAGTCCTTCCATCAATCTCTTTAGGAATTATTATAGTTTGAAAGTTGGAAGTGAGCATGGTCTTCTGCATTTTTCAAGGAGAACCAAGATCAATGCCGAATTGGATGATTGTTCTATCTTTGTTGAGTCATCCATTTCGCATGATAACAAACGCTAGAGAGAAAATATTTCTTTTGTGCTATCCACTTCCCAAATTACGGTTCCTAGTGGGGTTTCCATACCCTTAAATCCTTGGCTCCCTTTAACCCCCTCCTCTTGATGAATACGATCAGCAAACATGGGACTTGTTTCCCTCTGGCATTCAAATTGATGTAAATGAATCCAGGACTGATGATGGATTAGCCCGTTATGGTCTCTTGCCAGGTACCATTCCTTACTTTTCTTTTCTTTTTATTATTTATTATTTTTTTTATGTATTTTTGAGTGTTTCATATTAATTCTCACACTTTATCCAGGGGTTGGAACTTGGAAAGCCCCAAGCATTGCCAACATTCAGCGGGAGGTTCATGCCGAGAGAGAAGCTGGAATTGTAACTAACAAGAGAAAAAGAAAAAAGAATTCCGGAGACGGAGAATCTGATGAAGATAAAGATGTCTCTGAGCATGATCATGTTAAACTTGAAGATAAAGTAAACCAAGAGCAAGAGAAGAAAATTTGTCAAAAAGGAGAAGAAGGTGGTGATGATGTTGAGGTTGAAATCACAAGAGTAGAGGTTGATGAGAGCCTTGCTCTAAGGTCCAAAAAGATGAGGACTTTGAAAAGAAAACTTCAGTCCATGGGACTTCCTCAGGTCAAGAATTAATTTATTTGAAAAAGAGTTAGAAAGTTCGAACGTCATTTTCCCCGAAGGAGAATCTTGGAGAAGAGGAATACAGAGGGGGCAGCCAAGCCTGTCTAGCCCTCCAGACATGTAGTCTCCACTCTTCCTTCCCCAGTTCATCCTTTTTTGCCAACGAAACTAAAGTGCTAGCCGTCCGTTCTTTAGAATTTTTGTAAAAAACAAATGTGTCTGATCTACCCCTTTTTGGTGAGGTTATTAGAGAAGATCACACTTCTCCCAAGAGAAATCTAGAGTAGGAAATAACGAAGTAGGAGATAAGAGGCAAGAACCCTTCAGTTAATCTGATTGATCAAATAAGGAAAGTGGCTGGAGAAATTGTTGCTTATGCTACAGTTATTGAGCAAATAGTTGATCAACTATTTGATGAGGAAAATCTTGAAGGATCACCTCTTGTTCCTGACCACATTCCAAAAGATGTTCCTTCTGATGTTCTAGATATTCCTACTGATGTTCCAAATATGCCTAATAATGTCCCAGATATGCCTGACGTTGTTCCCCTTATTCTAGATATGCAAATCCAGCTGCAGGTTCAGCCCTCAGCTGAAGCTAGTAGTCAAGAAGATCTTGCAACTGAAGTAGTTGACTTCCAAGTCGCTTCTAATGATGTTGTCTTAGCATCACATGATCAAGATGTTGCTGACGTTGCACTTGATCATCAAATAGGTCTTGCTCTTCCCGAAGATACCCATAGTGTTGCTGATTCCAGAGATCACTTCAAGCTTGTATGGAATCTAAAAGAAAATCATACGGCCAATTGGAATTGGGAGGTTGCCCACGAATGGGGTACTAAAGGCGGACTTCCTTGTGATAAAAGGGAAAATGCTGCCATGAATGATTTTTCTCTTTATTCTCATGCTTGGGGGAAAGAATTTCATGAACTTTTCCTTTCTTTCTGTTGACTTATGATCAATCTTTCATTCTGACTCTTGCCGTTAACATTCCCAGTTGACCTTTCTGATCTGTTTTCTTTTCCCTTTTGCAGATGTTTTGGTGCTGCTTTCAATGCTTTTTCTAAAGTTTTGGAAAGAGAAAAAACTCTCTTCATTGAAAACCAAGAATTAGTCAAGAGGAACTTTGAATTGATTAATGAGGTACAAGATCTCAAGAATAATCTAGGTATCTTGGAGAGAAGACTGGAAACTGCTAAAATGAAGGAAAAATAACTATATTTTGAAATTGATGGTTTACAAGATGATTTTGTCTTGTGTTCTAACCACTGTGATGAATTGCAAGAGGAAAATTGTAGTTTGAAATCTTTTATTTTGAAACAAAAGGAAGAAATGATCCAACTAGAGGCCTTGAAAAATGATGCTCTGGAGAGGGCCAAGCTTGCTACTCTTGAGAGAGAAAAGAAACATCAGAGATTGAACAGAGCTATAGCATGGTCAAAGAAGTTTTTGAAGTAGAAAGATATGAATTGCTAATCAAGTTCCACAAGATTGAGGAAGACAATTCCAGTTTGGAGAAAGCAATTGAAAGAAATTGTCGATTCTCTTTCTCAAAGGAAAATTGATCTAGAGATTGAAAGGGATAACTTATATGTTAGTCTAAACAGTACTTTTCAAGAGAAGGTTGCCTTGGAAGAAGAAAAGAGCAAGTTTGAAGAAGAAAGGCAAAAACTCCACAATGATTATGAAGATTATGTGAAGGCCATTGCTTAAGCTATTGGTTAGGCAAAAGATAACCTTGCCTTCATGGGATTCGGTAGAAACATGCTAAAAACTTGTTGTGATGAAGTTTGGGGTGAAACACTTAAAATTCACCATGTGTAGAAATTGTTTTTTTCCCCTAATGAGACATTCAGACATGCTTACCTTTCATGTATGGTTAGCCTAGTAAACCTATAAAAATATGTTACAAGAGTTTTGATACAAATGGTAACCTCTACGGTTAATACAGTTGTTGCACATATAAGTTTTGCCTAACTCAAAATGGTTTGAATTTTTAATTTGTTTTTGAATTGCTTTTGAGTTGATCTCGAGTCTATCTTCAACGGACTCATGCTGAAGGTTATCCTTAACAAGTCCCTTGAAGTTGGAGATGGGTTTTTGAAAAATCTTCAACTTGGAGTTCCTTCATGGCAGCACCTTGTGAGAGCCTTGATAAAAAATATTAGAAATTAAACGCATGTTGAGATAAAACAAACCTCAATTTTCTTTTGGGCACCCAAATGTCAAACAAAATCTCATTTTTCAAGACTCTGCATTCATCTGTATCATGGCCATGATCCCTGTGGAATCTAAAAAAATTGTTTGGATTTTGCTCTTCCGCTCTTGCGACCATTGGTGCTGGCCATCTCAGAAACTTTTGATCTCAAATTTGTATTAGAATTTTATGATCTCTTCGAGTTCAATGGTGTGTAATGATCTAGATCTGGCTATGTATCATCTTTCCTGCCTCTGGCAATCATTCCTTGAGTAATTTCTATTACTCCTTCAATCCTTTTGATCAGATTGCAATGTTCCATTATATTTTCTTTTACTTCCATCGCTATTGGTTTCTTTCCTGGCCTGCAATATCTCTTTCATATTTGCATATTGATTGCATCGTGATGTTAATACCGCAATGTTTGTTGGTTTGTTCATGATTAGAAATTCCAGTAGGTGATCATCAGTCAAACCTCTAAACATCGTGTCATAAGCTACTACTTCATTCATGTTCTTGATTTGAATTGATTCCTAATTGAATCTCTTCATGTAGCTTGCAACCTACTCTCCTGGTCTCTGGCAGATTGCTACCAAATTATCCGCCATTTTGTTGTTTTTCATGCTACGTTGGAAACATGATAGAAAGATTCTGGTTGAATCCTTGAAGTTTCCAATTGAATTTGGCTTTAGACTGAAGCACCATGTCGTTGCAGGTCCTTTTAATGAAGAAGGGAATGACCGGTATTTCAAAGCTTCCGATTCTCCAGGTAACATCATGACTGAGTTGAACTGAGCTAGATGATCAATACTCCTGTCGTACATTGTGAACACTGGAAGCCTGAAATTGTGAGGTAACGGAGTCTTCATTATCTCCTTCGAGAACATATTTCGATCTATGGATTCTTCCATATTTTCCTCGTTTTCCTTGTTTGCCAGTCGTTCGATCTGATCATCAAGAATCTGAAATCATTTATTGATTTTGGATCCACAAACTTCAAAATTGCTGCCAACTAATTTTTGTTTCTTCTCCTTTCGATCTCTTATGCTTCTAGGAATTCTACTTTTTCAGCTTTGGCTCGGTTGAATTCTTTTATCTTCTCCAGTTGAGATTTGATCTTCCAACTTGAAAGGAAATGGATTGAAGTCCGGATATGAACTTTCTCCACAACCTTCTTTGATTAGATCTAAAATCTTCAGATGTTGTCTCGACTCTTGCTTCCGAGGATTTTGGTTAAAAACCATATCAACTCAAGAAAGAGGAGTTTTGTGTTCCACTAGCATTGTCTGTACTAGAATTCCGGTTGACTTTGGAATTCCAATTTTTCGGATGTATGATCTCATCAGGTTTTGTGTCTCCAAAATTTGGCATTGCATACTTTCCGTCTGAGATAGGATTTGATGTGGATTGAATCCAGGTTGCGATGTTGTTGCAGGAGCTTTCTGACGGTTGTCTCTCCTATCGATTATGAACTTCTAGGAGATAAGGTGAACAATCTGCAAAGACCTTCTGCTTTTGACGAGTCAGTATTGCCGGAGCTAGCGGTGGTAATGCTACTTCCATGGTCTTCCTCTTTCAATTTTTCCTCATAACTCTTTTTGGCTGGTTTTTGCTGTTTCATTTACTAGAATCTCCACCTGTTGCTCAAGCGACTGTGTCATAGCTTTTTGTTCTGAGTTTTTCCCACATACGGTGCTAAATGTTGGTGCAAAATTTGCTGGAGCTATGAACCATAAATCACACCAATCTAACCAGATCTGGCTTGATCTGGACTTGAATCCACTCTCACCTGCAAGATTGACGAAGAATAGTTAGAAATGGAACCGATCAGCTGGACCAGTGCTCCGTCTCCAACGGTCAAGTCAATGAACATAAAAGGATTAGGGTTGAAAGGCTTTAGAGAGCTCAAGATTGTTTGAATGCTTTAGAGCGGGAAAATGCAGGGAGTTTTTAAGTGAATCCGAGTGTCTTTTCTTCTGTCTACACTTCATCTCTATTTATAGATTCTCTTTTTGACTTAACCTTCTTTGAGCCATCGATTGAGCATTTTAGAACCGATGGTTAGGATTAGATCCTTGCATGGCTTCGGCTTGACCCCTTGTCTGGTTCAAACCGCTGCTTAAGACTGGTCGACTCAACACGAACTGGGTTTTGGGTAATTTATTTAAAACAAATACCATAAGTATATACACAATTGCTAACAATAAAATTACAAACCCAAGATATAATGTTCATCTGAATCACTAGATGTATCCCTATCAAAAGACATCCTTGTAAAATACACATACCATATTTAAATCACAAAAAACTTGCAATCACCTAAACAAATAAATTTCTACACATCCATTGTAGTAATAAACTTAAAACTTGCTATCCAAATCTAACATAACACCACCACAAAATTAACAATGAAATACAAACCAAGATCTGTTGCATACACCTAAACAAAACATCTATACAATCATCCAATGACTTAAAGAAACATTCACAACAGTATCATCCACAAATCAATTAAAATTCATAAACAAACATCCCACACATGGAACTAAAAACCAGGTCTTGTGCGTGTTCCTAATATATCATTTAACTAGGTGGTTAGGCAGGGTTGTCCAACATCTCAAGAATAGCCTCCCTCCAATTGGGGACAATAGATATCAGCACCTCTCTCCATGATGTGTCAGCCATGATCCTTGGTAGTGCCCTAACAAATTTGGGTCTATCAATCGACATTTACTGCAGCACCTCAATAGCCTTAGCAATACTATAGTCTAGGCCAGCTTGATCATTAGAGAGTCTTGAATATCTTTCAGCCTTTGTCTTGCACATATCTGAGGATAACTGAAGTGCACTTGCATAGGTGGCATATGTGTATATGCTCTTTCTCTTTCTTTTCTTTGCATTTGGGACCTTGTTATGCTTTTCCGTAGGAGGGACGAGTCCATTGGGTGAGGGAATATGAGTGGTAGGAGGGGTCACCTCAGTATATGGTTCAAACATGATGTCCATGGTACTTGCCCTGAGCTAGACTCACCAGCCACTAACTCATCTTGATCTCTGCTCAAATTAGCTGCTTACGTACGCTCCGGTGCAACATCAGCAATTGCCCCTCCTTTGTCAATAGAATATGTACCTCCAAATATCTCACATAGGTTGGGCCGCTCAGGAATTGTGCTTCCTAAACTTGGGCCAATGTTTGTTCTCTTGTTATAAAAATGGCACAAATAACATAATCTATGATCTAGATGATATTCTTTCAAAAAAAGCAATATAGTTGTCACATCCCCCCAGCTAGTACCCTAATTGCAATACCCGGAGGTGTGATCCACAGCCCCGAAGATCAAGTCTCAACAACCATCCTCCCACATAGCACAATAGTATAACCAAGAGCAAGAACAAATCATTGTATTAATGTAATTAAAATAATAAACAATGAGTGGATCTCAGAAGGATCTCAAAACAATAATCGAAGTGTGGAAAAATGATACCTATATTGTCAGAGTCAAAGAGAAATGTGGAAAATA
Source organism: Hakea prostrata (assembly GCF_041222555.1). Classification (NCBI taxonomy): domain Eukaryota; kingdom Viridiplantae; phylum Streptophyta; class Magnoliopsida; order Proteales; family Proteaceae; genus Hakea; species Hakea prostrata. The sequence goes on along the minus strand of NC_142607.1, from coordinate 29,893,126 downwards.
AACCCTATAGTCAAATGCGGAAGAATAGTCAACTAAAGGTGTTACAACTGAAAGAATAAAGAAAGACTTGAAAATGTCCTAAGTACTATTCATAATATGTCTCTTTTATTGAAAAGATAATGTCTAAACTCAAAGACTTCCGTATCCAATATGGGGTACTCTTGCTCCAAAATAGGACTAATCCTGGTATGCATAGTTGTCACATGCACATTCTTCACTATGATGTTCGTGATCTCCAATACTCTGTAGACTATAGGGATCACTCGACGTGGTCTTGTAGTCTGGGATCTCCACATCATCTACGCCTGCAGCAAAGTCTAAAACGTTATCCCTAAAGGGTGAGCTCAAAAGAACTCAGCAAGCAGTTCAAGTACAACAATCATTATTCAAGTACAAAGCATGATGCAATATGATATGAGACAATGAGCATGTATGCATCTAACTCTAACATATGCTAATCTCTAGTGGCGGACATGCATTAAGATAGAACACCATACTCCTCTAAGCAGTCTCAGTCACTCTCCCTCACAGCTCTTAAGCACGTCTCTGGGTTCTCCGGGTAATTGGGTCAAGGCATCCATCTCAGACAATCACCATGGCTGGAGTTTAAGTCACCACTCTCTCAATCCATCATTGGTATGAGTACTGGAGCATGTTAGGGTTATACCTAACCCAATGCACGTCATCTACTGAGTCATATCAATCTCAGGGGGGTCGAATACTTCCCTTCCTTGCCTCCTGCAATCTATTCAAGGACCTTTCCCCCTAGTGTCATTGTATCCTATGGCTCCAACCAACTCGGACTACGGACTCTTAACCCTATTGGTCATCCACATATAATAAATGAGAAGCTCTCACATCCACTCACGGGTTGCCTACTAGTCTCGAGCGCCCATGAGCCCAGGTTTATTATAGCGACACCCTACGAATGAATGGTCCCCACAATGTGATTATGTCCTCTCATGGATTGGATACTGTTCTTGTGAAACCTAGCCCTAACCTTAACCCGGATACTCTATTGTTTGTAGGTCCGAAGACCCGAAGTAGAAGTAAAAGTCAACTATGGGCCATATCCGTAGAAGACATGGTGTTCGACTCCAAACCCATGGAGATTGACGACGATGCCCCATACTTGAAGACCTTGATGGATTTGGAAAAGAGACTACACCTTGATGAAGAGAAGAATGGTTGATGACCTTAGAGCTTGGTTGGACATGATTTGAAGGCATTTCCTCATGCTAGGTGAGTTTTAGTTCATGTTGTGAGAAGCTCGTTTGATTCCGATAAGAGATAGGCCCTCAATTCCCTGATTCAGGCTTTGCTGTCAGCTTGGGTCGACTGGGCCAATCGACCCAAGGAGACAAAATCTGTGCAAGATCTTCTGTTTAGGTCTATGTTGCTATCTTTATATAGGACTTCGTATTTTTAGTTTCCCTTGCCTCCAAAACACTTAGAGAACGAAAGGAACTCCTCTCCAAGCCTCCATTAGTGTGGAAGAAGATCAACTCTTGCAACTTTCAAGTTTTCTCTCTTGTTCTTCAATCTAAGGTTAGTAATCACTCTAATATGGTATTGATCTACTCTTACTATGATTATTTCTCTATACTAAGATTATGAAGAAAATGCTGCATCCTTGCAATCATCTCTTCTAAAATCTCCATTCATTCCTTCATGCTATGATCTTCATATTCAATCTTAACCATGATTCTTATGTTTTCTTCATGAATCTATGATCATACTCTTATTATGATTTCTCTAGCATTATAGATGCATCTTCATAGTTGTTCATACTCTTGATTTACTATGTTAATCTACTAGAATGAGATCTCATCATCTCTAGTCCTTCTCTTGAATTCATAGTTTGTTTTCATTGAAAACTATGTTTTCTACCAAATTAGAAAGAATGATTCTAAATTAGTAAGTATTGGTTTTTATCGTTGTTTGATGTCTAACATATGCTAGTTAGTCTTAGGTTACTGTGTTAGACATTCTCTCCAAAATCTGATGATGGTGTTTCCTTATGGAAACCTTTTTTTATTTGGAGTTTGACTACTCATTTGTGAAGAAGAACTTGGTTGATGGACCTGGTTTGAAGACATCCCTCCATACTAGGTAAGTTGTATGATGTGTTGAAAGAAGCCCATCCAAAAATATTGAAGTTAGGTCCATTAAATCCTTTGTTTTGAATAAGCTGTCCAGACAGGGGCATTTTGGTAAATTTATGTTTTGAAGGTTTGTAAAAGCTTTATTTCTTTTAATTTTGTGGTAAGCTATCCCACTATGTTTCTAAACCTCTAGAGAATGTGGGAAGATCCCTTGAACCTCTCCTCCAAGCCTAGAAAGATCCTCAAGCATCTGTTCAAGTTTCTTCATCGGTTTCTCTTCTAAGAGGTTGGTATTCAATTCGTTTCTTCTTTAATTCATTCTTTCTTCTCTACTTTTGATCTTCTGATTATGAGAAGGGTATTACACTACTGTAATTACCTCTTGTCTAATTCTTTTAGCCCTAGAGTGAATCCCCCAATTCACTCTATGTTCTTGAAGCCATATGGCAATGATCCTTGAATTTGACTCCACCAATGATCTTGATGACACTTTCCCTAATTTTATACTTATCTTTATGATTGTGGGGAAGGTCTCATACTATTGCCATGACCTTCCCTTGTGTCCTCATGATTGAGGAGTTGATCCCTAATATTCCTTGAACCATTGGAAGCCAAAAGGGAGAGATTTTGAGGGGAAATTCTTGGGTAACCCTCATGAGAGGGTAACCAATTGGGAACCCTTTTAATTCTGTTAATTCATTGGACCCTCCCCAAAACCTTTCTCTATTGTAAATTCTTTGCCCTAGGGTGAATCTTTATTCTCCATGGTCTTTCCGTGGGATACACGAATTCTTGTTAGTAAATCCCTAATTGTATGATTTGCATTTCTTTCCTTTGACTTTAATTAAGAACCTTATTTTCTCTCATTGTTAGACCCTTCCCAATGCCATTCTTTATTTTGAAATACTATGAGATGTTCCCTTATCTATCTTGGGTTATTTTTGTGAGAATTAATTATGAGTAACTCTCATGAGAGGTAACCATATATGAAACTCTAATGTTCTTTTATCTGTTGGAAACTCCCCAACACCTTTTTAGATTGTGCATTCTTTGTTTCTCTTTCCCTAGGGTGAATCTTGATTCCCCCTAGCCTTTCCATGAGAGCCATAGGTTATGTATGATGAAATCCTAACCCTTTTGTTATAGACCTATTGAGATTGATTTTCGGATTAAGATATCCCCCATATCTTCATTAGGGTTAGGTTGTACTTGGTTATCAACCCCATGAGCAAAGCACCCTTGTATAGCAATATACATAGGGGCGGTTGTCACATCCACCCAGCCGGTACCCCATTTGGAATACCCGGGATGTGATCCACAGTCCAAGGATCAATGATCTGAGGTCCATGCCTCCCACATACATGGTAACATAATCATGAACAGTAATAATCAATGGTAAAAACAATTAATACTAAACAATATGTATAAGATAGGATTAAATATATATCAGAGTGCGGAAGATAGATAATATCAGAATGCGGTCAAAATCATATCAGGGAGAGAAGGTGTGGTAGCCACTCTCTCAAAGCAGTGGAAAGTAAAAGTAGTTAAGTACATGTCCAAGTATTAAAGATAATTCCGAAAAGTTAATTAATTACAGATCCAAGTACTCCAAAAATACACCAGGGGAATGGGGCACTAAGCTAGGGTTTCTTCTATACTAATAGTAGTCTCCTCAACAGTACGGATGAAGTAAACCCAACGCTGCCGCTCCCCCACAACTGTGGGGCTAACCCTGGTGCGGATAGTAATCCTCCTCGGCTCCAATATACGGATCCTCACCGACGCCACTACCCGAAGGGTAGTATGTGGAATCATAGTCCGCCTCAAAGGAGGTGCCATCGTAGTCCTCGGTACCTGGAATATAATCTAAAAACATTTGCACAAAAAGGAATGAGTTCGAAGAACTCAGCAAGGCAGTTATTCCATAATTAGAAATCATACACATTCAGAACATAGTATAATGAAATGCGATATGGAACATATGATGCAAATATGAGTCTAACTCTATGAATGCTAGTCTCTAGGGTAGACATGCTTTAAGTCATAGCACCGTACTTCTTTGGGTCGTCAGTCACTCTCCCATTTCCATATCTTGGGAATGCCTGGGGAAGATCGGTAAAGTTGTCAAAAAACTGTGGTAAGGGGATCGGTCACCGCTCTCTCACATCACCATTTGGTCAAGTACTAGCGCATGTCACAGTAAAGCCTAGCCCAATGCAAGTCATCTACTCAGTCGGTCAAGTCAGATTCAGATACGTCCATTCCTCGCCCCCGGCGATCCTTTCCGGTATCCTTCACACTAGAGTCAGCGAAATCCCGAATTTCGGACTCATCAACCCTATTGGTCATCCACATATAATAAACGGGAAGCTCTCACGTCCTCTCACAGATTGGTTACCAGTCTTGAGCGCCCGTGAGCCCAAGTCTATCCATATGCAACTCTACCAATAAATGGCCCCTTTCAGGTATCCGTAGCATGGTTTATGTTCCCTACCGGATTGGTTACCGGCCTAGAGCGCCCATCCAACCATACACTACCACGGGTTGTTCGGTCTCAATGCCCTTCCGATTCGGGTCTGACACGATAGGATAAACCTAGCCAACCAACTAGACAGTCCTATGTATGTCATCCAATAACCTGGGAGAGTGTCGATAGGCACCATCGGAGAACATCCCATACTATTCCCTCCGATGCCTAAGGACAGAAGTGTCAATAGAACACTCCCCAATCCCAAGTCAATACGTAAGCAATCACATATTCAAGTTCATCATCTTTCATGCATCCAATACATCTTATCATAAAAGTTAAAACATGATATTGAAATGAATCATCATAGACATAAGTAAACAAGAATAGTAATGTAAATGACAAGAGTATAAAGATGTCAATACTACTGTTCTAACACTTATATAACAGTCTTATAAAGATTTAAAAGTAGTCAAAAGGTTCCGTTCATAAACAAGAACATAAATCATAAGTTGGTGATCTATATGTTTATGGAGATAACCATCCTTACCTTGGGTTGGATTGATGATGAATTGAGAGTACCAAGAAATAGTCCAAAATAATTGTTAAGGTCCTAAACAAACATCAATAATAAGTTAGAGAAGGGATTAAGAAGATTGGATATCAATTGGATCAAAACTGGCCAAGGTTGCTGTTAGCAACAACTTTGGTCAATGGTATTGACCAAAAGGATCGACCAAAATTTCCTTTGGGACAGAATGATGGATTTTGGGTGTTTTCATCCTAACTTGGTTTTCCGGTGTTCGGATCAATCTGAAACTTGGGGAAACACTTAACAACAGTAGTAGGACACTATAAGTCAAGAAAATTACCCAATCCAATGGTCCAAACAAAAAGCCCCAATTTGAGTTAACAAGTTCAAGTGATAAACATCATGGCATGAGTTGGAATTGATTGCATTGATGAGGAATGGCATGTAATAGTTAGAGGAACTAATAGAAATCTAATTGGAATCATATAGAAGTGATAATCATGAACATAGCATGCCCTACAACTCAGTTTGGTATAAAATGACATGATGTTAATAGAAGAATGGGGGAAAACATAAGCTAGGCATGAGGTGGAGGCATAGCATCAATGGATGGCTAAGAAACTCATAGGTTAATCATGTGTAGAAACTTGGAGTGGTGGTTGCAAGGTTGCAGCACCATTTCCAATGTCTCACCAGCAAGAAAGGAAAAGAAAAGAGTAGAAAATGGTAGGGTAGAGAGTGGAATGGTGATTCATACCTTAGTGTGGAAGAAGTAGACAAGAATCGATAGTAAACAATGAGTTTTTTTTATGAGGTGCCCTTCACATTAGCCAAGGAGGTGCCTTGGGAAGCTCTCCCCACGATTTCAAGTGAGAAAATGATTGCACAAGGCTCAAGGCTCGAGGTCATAATAAATAGAATAGGAATATTCCATGGAATCTTTAACTTGGCAGACTGGGAAACTTTGGTCGATGGTTTTGGTCGATGGTATTGACCAAAAGGATCGACCAAAATGTTTCTCAGCAGAAAAACAGGTTTAGTTCAGCAACTTCAAGTAGGGATTTGAAAGGCTATACAAGGTCAATTTAAGTGAGGTTTTCTTCCACAATTCAATCAAGAAGTCTAGTTTCGGGGAATACCTTTGGATTGTGCACAGGAGGTCATTAGGTACATCAACGAGATTAATCTTCTCCGATGCGCAGACTTTCCTTAAACACTGATAATGCATTTAAGCAAGGGGTATCATCATCAATGTCCATAGGCTCAGTCTCCGAATCATGATCATCAATCAGAATGGTCCATAGGTCTCTTCTACCACCGCTTCGAGTCTTCGGACCTGAATACAACAGTGGATCCTGGTTAGGGTCAGGGTTAGAATAGGGCTGGATATTACAGCAGTTGCTAGTGGCAATCGATCAAACCAAGCAACTGCCTGGAGCGACCGCCCGGTTCTGTTTTCGGGGTTTTGCCCTATTTTTCCCCCTGACTTCTATAAAAGGTAACCCTCACCCAACTTACGAATACTTTATTCGTGGTTGCTAATTTTGAAGGTTAGACGGCTGGGGGGAAGTTCCGAAAGTGGATCTGAAGTGCTGGCAGTGATCTGGAGATCAGTCCTTCCCTTTTTCTGACTTTCTGAAGTGAGGTAATGGATTCACCATTCACCCTTTACCTCTTTTGTCTTTTATTTTAGTGCTAACCCATCCCCTCATCATGGTGGTTACTGTAATATCCAGCCCTATTCTAACCTTGACCCTGACCCGGATCCACTGTTGTATTCAGGTCCGAGGACCTGAAGCGGTGGAAGAAGAGATTTATGGACCATCCTGATTGATGATCATGATTCGGAGACCGAGCCCATGGACATTGACAATGATACCCCTTGCTTAAATGCATTGTCAGTGTTTAAGGAAAGTCTGCGCATCGGAGAAGATTAATATAGTTGATGTACCAAATGACCTCCTGTGCACAATCCGAAGGTATTCCCCGAAACTAGACTTCTTGATTGAATTGTGGAAGAAAACCTCACTCAATTTGACCTTGTATAGCCTTTCAAATTCCTACTTGAAGTTGCTGTTCTAAACCTGAGTTTTCTGCTGAAAATATTTTGGTCGATCATTTTGGTTGATACCATCGACCAAGGACCATCGACCAAAATGTCCCAGTCTGCCAAGTTAATGATTCCATGGAATATTCCTTTTCTATTTAATATGACCTCGAGCCTTGAGCCTTTTGCAATCATTTTTCTCACCTGGGAACGTGGGGAGAGCTTCCCAAAGCAGCTCCTTGGTTAGTGTGAAGGGTATCTCATCAAAGACACTTAGTTTATCATTGATTCTTGTCTTCATCTTCCACACTAAGGTATGACTCTTCATTCCACTCTCTACCCTACCCTTTTCTACTCTTTTCTATTGTCATCTTGTTGATGGGACATATGGAATGGTGCTGCAACCTTGCAACCACCACTCCAAGTGCCTACTCATGCTCAATCCATGATTCCCTTAGCCATTCATTGATGCTAATGCTTATATCTCATGCCTAGCATATGTATTCCATGATTTACCTATTAACATCATACCATTTGATATCAAACTGAGCTATAGAGTGTATTATGTTCATGTTTAACATTGCCATATGATTCCAATCGAATTTCTATTAGTTCCTCTAGCTATTGCATGCTATTCCTCATCAATGCAATCAATTCCAAAATCCACTATTGGAGGCATGATGTTTATCACTTGAACTTGATAGCTCAAATTGGGGCTTTTTAATTAGACCATTGGATTGGGTTAATTCCTTGATTTATAGTGTCCTACTACTGTTGTTAAGTATGCCTCCAAGTTTCAGATTGATCCGAACACCGGAAGACTCATTTCGGACCAAAATCCCCAAAATCCACTATTCTGCCCGAGGACAATTTTGGTCGATACTTTTGGTCGATACCATCGACCAAGACCATCGACCAAAGTTGTTTCTTGACGACAACCTTGGTCAGTTTTGACTCAAATGACATCCGATCTTCCCGACTTCTTTTCTAACTTATTATTGATGTTTGTTTAGGGCCTTAACAATTCTATTGGACTATTCTTGGTATTCTCAATTCATCATCAACTCATCCAAGGTAAGGATGGTTATATCCATAAACATATAAGTCATCAAATATTGAACTGTGCTTTATTCAAAGAATGAAATCCTAAATTTCTTTCAATCATTATGATACTGTTACATATGTGTTAGAACAGTAACATTTAAATCTTTATACATTTGTTGTGTTACTTTATCATTTTGATTTGCTTATGTTTATAATGATTCGTTTCAATATCATGATTTGATTACTATTATGAATATGCATTGGATGCATGAGAAATGATGAAATTTGATGTGTGATTGCTTACGTATGACTTGGGATTGGAGGGTGTCCTACTGACACTTCTGTCCTTGGGCATCGGAGGAAATAGTATGGGATGTTCTCCGATGGTGCCTATCGACACTCTCCCGAGTTATTGGATGACATACATAGGATTGTCTAGTTGTGTGGCTAGGTTCATCCTTGTCGTGTCAGACCCGAATCGGAAGGGCATTGAGACCGAACAACCCGTGGTAGTGTATGGTTGGATGGGCGCTCTAGGCCGGTAGCCAATCTGGTAGGGGACATAAACCATGCTACGGATACCTGAAAGGGGCCATTTATTGGTAGAGTTGCATATGGATAGACTTGGGCTCACGGGCGCTCAAGACCGGTAACCAATCCGTGAGAGGACGTGAGAGCTTCCCGTTTACTATATGTGGATGACCAATAGGGTTGATGAGTCCGAAATCCGGGATTTCGCTGACTCTAGTGTGAAGGATACCGGAAAGGATCGCCGGGGGCGAGGAATGGACGAATCTGAATCTGACTTGACTGATTGAGTAGATGACTTGCATTGGGCTAGGCTTTATTGTGACATGCGCCAGTACTTGACCAAATGGTGATGTGAGAGAGCGGTGACCGATCCCCTTACCATGGTTTTTGATGACTTTACCGATCTTCCCCGGGCATTCCCAAGATATGGAAATGGGAGATTGACTGACGACCCAGAGAAGTACGGTGCTATGACTTAAAGCATGTCTACCTTAGAGACCAGCATTCATAGAGTTAGGCTCATATCTGCATCATATGTTCCATATCACATTGCATTATTATATGTTCTGAATGTGTATGATTTCTAATTATGGAATAACTTCCTTCTTTGAGTTCTTCGAACTCATTCCTTTTGTGCAAATGTTTTAGATTACATTCCAGGTACTGAAGATTACGATGGCACCTCCTATGAGGGGGACTATGATTCCACATACTACCCTCTGGGTAGTGGCGTCGGTGAGGATTCGTATTTTGGAGCCGAGGAGGATTATTATCCGCACCAGGGTTAGCCCCACAGTTGTGCGGGAGTGGCAGCGCTGGGTTTACTTCATCCATACTGTTGAGGAGACTACCATTAGTATAGAAGAAACCCTAGCATAGTGCCCCATTCCCCTGGTGTATTTGTGGAACCTTGGATATTGTAATGAACTTGTCTTTGAATTATTCTGGTGATATTCGAATATGTAACTAACTTGATTTACTTCTTTTCCGCTGCTCTGAGAGGGTGACTACCACACCTTCTCACCCTTTATGATTTTGATCACACTTTATTATTATCTATATTCCGCACTCTGATTTAGTTACTCTTATCTTATTCATGATACTTGGTATTAGCTGTTTTTACCATTGATTATTACTGTTCATGATTGTGTTACCGTGTATGTGGGAGGCATGGACCTCAGATCATTGATCCTTGGACTGTGGATCACATCCCGGGTATTCCAAATGGGGTACCGGCTGGGTGGATGTGACAGTTACCCTCTTTGATCAATGTGACTCTCTTTCCAATCTACTTGAGGTGGTTTATTCGAAAACGAAACCCTGCTTTCGTGAAAGGATAATCCAGTCAAGGGGAGAGTTCTGGGTAACCCAATGATGGTAATTGTTAGGACTTCCTTCACCCTTTGGCTTTGGGAGTATTAAATTTGAGACTTAGGCCATGATCACTCAAAATCCGGATTGAAAACGGGTGATCAGAAGCCTGAGTTTCGGATTGAAACTCTCTGTTTTTGGGGCGGTCACTGGTGGTGGTCGCTCAACCTAAGCGACCGACACGAGCGACCGGCTGGTACACAGTGACCATTTGACTTCCATATTTGATCCGTTTTGATTCTTTTGACTTATACCTTATTGTAACCCTGTATATAGGTATTCTCTGTTTTAAGTAAAAGTCTTATAATAGTTTCTGGAATTCAAGTTAGAGGAATTTTACATAATTACAGGTAAGGACATGCATTCTTATTTATATGCAATTACATATACATGATGATTCAGCTGTTCTAGCTACTATTCTGTGATCATGTATCTTGCTGTAAGTGTATAAAGCATGTGAATCTTATTTTATACTCGCTGTTTGTGGTGTTCCTTGATGTACTTCATCTTCTATGATATTGCACAACTGTTCATGATATGATAAAGAGTGATGTAGTGTAGTTGTGATGGAAGGGGTATTCCATTGGGATATCTTGGCTGGAGATATCAGAGGGTTGTGGTATGGGACACATGCTCACTGATGCCTCTAGCACTATCATGATTACTGGATGGCATACCTAGGAGAGTCTAGAATTGCATGGCTGGGTACCCCACATGCTATTACCCTTTCGGCAGGGGAATTGAAGCCGGGTGACCCGTGACAATGGTGACGTGACTCTGTTTCATCCTACAGCGGTAACCAGTCCGTGCGGAGACTCAGTGGTCCACTGTTGGTCATGCAATGGTAGGGTTGCATATGTTAGGGTTGGGCTCATGGACGTCCAAGGAACGGACCGGGTGTCGTGAGGAGTCATGAGAGCATCCGCCCCAATAATATGTGGATGACCATAGGGTTAAGGAGTGGAGTCCAACAATGGTAGCCAGTCCGTGAGGGTTCTCACTCCTAGGTTGCGAAGGATATTGAACCGAGTTGGTTGGTGCCATAGGGGAAGTATCTGGACTTCATATAGTATGTTACCATTATGACTTGCATTGGATTAGAAACCCCGACATGCGCCAGTACTCATTGCCAATGGTCGTGGTGAGAGAGTGTTGACTTAACCCCCAGCCATGGTTTGAGAGCCAGGTGTGGACTTACCCCTTTGCCCAGGATCCCTACAGAGGTAACTAGTCCTTGCCAGATCAGAGTGATGAGACTTTCCCAGAGGAGGGCTGGTGTATATCTTAAAGCATATCAGCTGTTACAGACTTACATAGTTAGATCTTAGTAGCATTCATATTTCTGCATACCATCGATATCATTTCATCTGTGCATTCATGGATTGTATTGACATATATATGAGAATTGCTTGTCCCTTACTGAGTTCGTTGGAACTCATTCCTTTCATTGTATATATTATATGAGATGTACAGATGGTTACACAACGTCGGAAGTTGGAGATGATTCATATGAAAGAACCTTCTCGTATGAAGCTGATGTGACACAGACAGTGATACATGAACTTGCAGAGTATGAAGCCTCCTAAAGATGCTTGATGAGCGCTTATAGCAACCATTGATGGCTGACGGAGGCAAATTGCCAGGATTGTTATGATCGTAGGGAGAAAGATTGGAGGACATCTTTACTTGCTAATTTAGACAACTAGTTTTTAGATTTATAAAAGAAAACCAGAGAGAAGATTATTTAGTTATTTATTTTGCTTCCGCTGAACTCGATATTACATTTGATTATTTCTTGGATGTTTATCGGAGTATTTGGACTCCTGTAACCTTTTTATTAATTATTGCACTATTCTTGCTCTTGATTATCTGTATTTGTATTTATTATTGTTGATAGACTAAAACCGTGGATCCTGTGACTGTTCACACCCACGGGTTGTCGGGCGGGTAACCGGGCTCGGCGGGCGGGGTGTGACAGCGTGAATCCTAGTTTCTAAATTGGGATCACCTAGATTTGTTACTGATATTGTAGTTTCTATTATGATATGAATGCTGTAAGTACAGTAGGATCTTATTTTCATATTCCCTTTATGTACTTGATCATGTATGGACATTTACTCATGTATGTTGCTTATTCAATTGATCTTGTCATTATGTATTCTTTCATATGATGTGATATCAGTTGTGCATGTTATGGCTGAATTGGGATTGGGGAATGTCCTTTTGACATTTCTGTCCTTGGACATCAGTGGGAATAGTATGGGATATTTCCGATGGTGCCCTTTGACGCTTTCTCGGATTATTGGTTGTCATACCTAGGGCTGTCTAGCGGTGTTTGGCTAGGATGTCCCCGTTATATCAAACCCAATTCTGAAGGGTATTGAGACCGAACGACCCATGGTAGCAATGGGGATTTATGGGCGCTCAAGACCGATAACCAACTCATGAGAGGACATAAATCACATTGTGGGGGACATTTATTGGTAGGGTCGCTTTTAGTAGACTTGGGCTCATGGGCGCTCAAGACCGGTAACCAATCCGTGAGGGGACATGAGAGCTTCTCATCTACTATTTGTGGATAACCAGTAGGGTTGATGAGTCCGTAGTCTGGGACTATGCTGACTTTAGTGTGAAGGATACCAGAAAGGATCGCCCGGGGCGAGGAATGGACGTATCTGGATCTAAGTTGATATAAACAAGTAGATGACTTGCATTTGGCTAGGCTTTACCCTGACATGTGCTAATACTTAGACCAAATGGTGATGTGAGAGAGAGGTGACCTAAACCCCAGCCATGGAATGTCCAAGAGGGATGCAAGACCCAACTACCATCGGCAGAGCCCACAATACCAAGATGGTTGAGGGAGAGTGAATGACCTTCCCAAAGAAGTATGGTGCTATAACTTAGAGCATGTCTGCCTATAGAGACTAGCATACATAGAGTTAGACTCATACACGCATTGTCTATCTCATATCATATTGCATCATATTATGTTTCTACTATCATGTTATTTATGTTGCTGGAATAACTTGCCTTGCTAAGTTCTCTTGAACTCACTCCTTTTGTACAAATATCTTTTGTTAGATTACCCTACAGGTATAGATGACTATGAAGGCCAATATGAGGAAGCGCAAGCTAAAGAAGCGTACTACACGCAATGTGTTGGCAGTTATGAAGATATCGGTGATGATCCCTCGAGTGCTCTTGCTACATACCATGATTAGCCCTACCGTGGAGTGGGAGCGTCTGAGCTTAATTTTTGAAGTCTATGTCTATGAAGATGTTCTTTATAAAGTAGAATAGACTCTAGCTTAGTTTGATTATTTCTTTCATTCTTTTCTTTTGGAACCAGTTGTAATCTTCTTTTGACATTTGAGCTACATTCCACTGTATTCGTGGAGTGAGATTCCGCCTCACCCTACATTTTAATCATATATATATTGGTATCATTTCCGCACTCTAATGTTATTTCATTACTTTGCTTTGATCTACTAATTAATATTGATAACCTTGATTTAGTCTTGTTCTTGATTATATTATTGTGAATGTGGGAGGTTGATTTCCTCGATACTGATCTTCGGGGCTGATCACACACTCGGGTATGCCAGGTAGGGTACCGGCTGGGTGGTTGTGACAGGTCTTGAGTAGCTATAATCCCCACAGCTACCATAGATCACTCGGCCTCAATACCCATGCCAATGGGTGAGCTATGAAGTGGTTTCTAACCAAACACTTCTAGACAAGTCCTTGGTATGTGTCACATCCACCTAGCCAGTACCCTACCTGGCATACCTGAGTGTGTGATCCACAGCTTCGAAGAACAAGTATCGAGGAAATCATCCTCCCACATGTACAATAACATAATCATGAATAGAATATAATCAATGTGTAATAATATAAACAAGAGATCAAGATAAGAGAATGACAATATAATCAGAGTGTGGAAAATGATACCAAATATGTATATAATCAAAAAGGGTAGATTGAGGTAGAATCTCACTCCACAGTTACAGCGAAATGTAGTTCAAAAGTCAAGAAAAGGATTACAACTGTTTCCAAAAGAAAGTAAGGAAAGAAAATTTCACATCCTCCCAGCCGGTACCCTAACTGGCATACCCGAGAGTGTGATCCACAGCCCCGAAGATCAAGTATCGAGGAAATCATCCTCCCACATACAATAACATAATCATAAACAGGAATTAATCAAGGTTTAATATTATAAACAAAGGTTCAAAACAATAATGAATAATCAGTATAATCAGAGTGCGGAAAAGATACCAGATATCCAATGATATAAAAAAGAGTAAAGTGAGGCGGAAACTCACTCCACCAATAAAGCGGAACGCAGTATGAAAGTCAAAAGGAAATACAACTGAAACAAATGTACTAAGAAATAAACTAAGATCAAGTGTCTTCTAGTTTATAGATAACGTCTTCATAAGTGTGGACTTCGTCAATCCAATGAATCCGTTCTAACTCTATGCTGTTTTCAAAAGTAGTACGCAGCTTGATCCGCCGGGGGATCATCAGAGTAATGTTGATCGTCGCCAGCACCTTGCGTTTAATACGCTTCATCGGCTTGCGCTTCACTGTACTGTGCGTCATAATAATCTGTACCTGCAGGATAATCTAAACAAATAATATACCAAAAGGAATGAGTTTCGAAGAAACTCAGTAAGGTAGTTAATCCATAACATCATAGATAACATATGGCAAAACATAACATGATGCAATGCAGTATGAAACAGATAAAGCATGAATGCATCTAAACTCTATGTATGTTGGTCTCTATGGCAGACATGCTTTAAGTCATAGCACCGTACTTCTTAAGGAAAGTCCGCTCACATCCTCAACCATATAAGATATCTTGGGTTCCCACAACCATTTAAGATATCTTGGGCAGCCGGTTGGTAATGGGTCCTGCATCCCTCAGGACAAACCATGGCAGGGGGTTAAGTCAACACACTCTCTCACAACCATTTGGCATAAGTACTGGCGCATGTCAGGGAAAAGCCTAGCCCAATGCAAGTCATCTAGTCAGTTACATCAACTCAGGTCCAGATACTTCCATTCCTCGTCCCTGACGATCCTTTCCGGTATCCTTTCCACTAGAGTCCTAATAGTCCCTGACTACAGACTCATCAACCCTATTGGTTATCCACATATGGTAAACGGGAAGCTCTCATTTCCCCTCAGGGATCATTTCACCGGTCTTGAGCGCCCATGAGCCCAAGTCTAGCCATATGCAACCCTCCAATAAATGGCCTCTTTCGAGTATCCACAATGTGATCCATGTCCTCTCACGGATTGGTTACCGGTCTTGTAAAACCCAGCCCTAACCTTGACCCGGAAACCTTGTTATTTGTAGGTCCGATGACCCGAAGTAAAGTAAGAAGTCAGCTTTGGGCCATCCCAGTAGAGGACTTGGTGTCTGGCTTTGAATCCATGAAAGTTGATGATGAGGTTCTATTTATGGAAACTGAATCCTGATGAAGATCTAATTAGTTGATGGACTTGGAGTGCTCTCTATCTTGGTTTGAAGGCATTTCTACCTATTAGGTAAGTCACTTGACTTGTGTGCAAAACCCCTTTAGGATTGGATTTGATCTGGACCTTCAATTCCCTCGTTTTGGTCTTCTTGTCCGCATTGGTCGCGATTGGTCGATTGGACCAGTCGACCAATCCACTCGACCAATGAGTGCTGTCTTTGGCAATTAGGTTGTTCTTGCTCTATTTAAGTCCAATCTCGAGTCCACTTCGTATTTGCTGCCTCCAAACCCTCTGGAACGAACCAAAGACCTCTGCAAGTCATCTCTCTTGCATCCTTGGTGTTTTCTTGACGGATCTTCGTCGAAACTCTTCTTTTTGCATCAAAAGGTATGTCTACTCTCTCATCTTCTCCTCCATCTTGGTTTTTCTTTCCTTTTTGAGTTGAGACAGTAGAAGAGATGCTGCATTCTCTGTTGCAAACATCTCTGAACATGTTCTCATGATCATCCTAAGGATTTGAGGCTAGAACAATGATCTTAACCATGATCATTGCAAGCTTTTGAAGGAATCATGATCAAACCATGATTTAATCTCTGTTAAACTTCTAATCTGAATTCTGATCTCTTTGGATCTTCTATGTTGATCATGTTAGTAGTTAATTACTGAGTTTCTTTCCATGATCCATAATCTATAGATTTCTAGTTGTTCTCTTCTACCATACTATGTGTTCTTCATGATGCATGGTAGTTACATATATGGTAGGTTTTATTTCCTTATTTAGATTTATGCTTCTAAGCCTTATTCCATGAAGATCATCTATGCGTTTCATTACCGAAAGCAAAGGGGCGCCTTTTTCCCTGAAGATCTATCTATGTTTTCATGTTTTCATTACCGAAAGCAATGATCCATCCTCCTATTGTTCTTGTCTTTGTTTTCTATTTCAAATTCATCAAGATCCATGGTTGATTTAATTATGGTAACTTTTTGTTTCCTAATTTGGATCTTGATACCTTGATTTGATTAGTGTTTTGAGGTCCCCTATTTGTTAGAATACTACTGATGTAGTCTACCCCTTGATTAGTACCCTTTTGAACCACCAAATTCGGATTTCATATCTTAAAACTCTGTTTTTTTAGGCTACTGTCTGCATTGGTCGACTGGACCACTCGACCAATCCACTCGACCAATGAGTACAACAACTCCGGATTTGGTGCATTTCGGATGTTTTGATATCTTTTCTGTTAGGGATCTTTCCTAATATGTTGTATATACTTGTTTAGGACCTTCTTCTCAAGTTTGCCAAGATCTTACTTGATTTCTTAGGATTCCTTTGCGAGTTATAAAAGGTAAGGATGGTTATTTCCTTAATTACATAGATAGCATGAATCTAGTTTCTATATTTGAATACCATTAATATGTTTCCTAAATTAGATTCTTACAATGATATTCTACTGTTGCATAACTTTGATTACAATAGCATTACTTATTCATATTAAATTGATTCATGTATGATTTACTTACCAATGTTATACAAATGATTGTAATTATTGATTTCTTTCCATATATGAAGTTACCATATATGTGATGATATGAATTGATGCATGTGTATGCTTAAGTACGGTTTGGAAAGGAGAGGTGTGCTTTCGACACTTCTGTCCTTGGACTACTACGGGAATATTATGGGATGTTTCCGGAGATGCCCTCTGGACACCTTCCTAAAACTGTTGGATGACATATCTAGGATTGTCTAGTAGTGTTGGCTAGGATGTCCTGTTATGTCGGACCCTAATCGGAGGGGTATTGAGACCGAACGACCCGTGGTAGCAATGGGGATTCATGGGCGCTCAAGACCGGTAACCAACCCGTGAGAGGACAGGAATCACATTGTGGGGGCCATTTATTGATAGGGTTGCATATGATTAGACTTGGGCTCACGGGCGCTTAAGACCGGTAACCAACCCGTGAGAGGACGTGAGAGCTTCCCGTTTACCATATGTGGATGATCGATAGGGTTGATGAGTCCGTAGTCCGAGTTGGTCGGTGCCATAGGATACGCTGACTCTAGTGTGAAGGATACCGGAAAGGATCGTTAGGGACGAGGAATGGAAGTATCTCGGATCTCGACTTGATGTAACTAAGTAGAAGACTTGCATTTGGCTAGGTTTTACCCCGACATGCGCCAGTACTTATACCAAATGGTTGTGAGAGAGTGTGTTGACTTAACCCCCGCCAAGGTTTGTCCCGAGGGATGAAGGACCCATTACCAATCGGCTGCTCGAGACCGGTGAAATGATCCGTGAGAGAATCCAAGATATCTTAAAGGGTTGAGGATGTGAGTGGACTTTCCTAAAGAAGTACGGTGTTATGACTTAAAGCATGTCTGCCAATAGAGACCAGCATACATAGAGTTAGATTCATTCATTCATTGTTTGTTCCATATCATATTGCATTCATGATTGTTCCGGAATCCTGCCATTTATGTTATTGTGGATTTTAAGCGCCTTCTTTGAGTTTCTTTGAAACTCATTCCTTTAATGTACAATGTTGTTAGACTATCCTTGCAGTCTTGAGTACTATGACGGTCCCTATGAAGAAGCGCAAGGCGAAGAGGCATATCTCCGGGAAGGTGATTGCGGTTACCACAATTACTCGAAGATCCCGCGGGTGGTTATGCTCCGTACGATGCTTAGTCCGACCATTGAGTGGAAGCGTCCTTGTGCTATTTATGAGATTTACACTTACAAGGATGTTGTCTATAAAGTGGAGAACAATTTAGTTACCCAATGTACTTGTTACTGGGATTAGGTTTTGTCTAGTTTATTCTTTTAGAGCTACTTTTCCGCTGGTTGTAAAGTGGGATTTTTGCCTCGCTTTACTTATCTGTTTGATACTCTGATTATATTTAGTATTCGATTCATTTATGATTCATTCTTTCTTTATTGAATTTATGATTTATCTTCCGCACTCATGTTATGATTGTTCATGATTATGTTATTGTTTATGTGGGAGGTTGATCACTCGATACCCGATCTTCGGGCTGTGGATCACACTCTCGGGTATGCCGGATAGGGTACCGGCTGGGAGGGCGTGATGATTGGTATCAGAGCCCAAGGTTCGAGGAGATCCTAACCACAAAAGACAACAACTGAACATTCCTGAGTCATTGATCTGAAATGACTCCTCTACTCTTAGAAGTGAATAATAGAACACTGAATTAGAAACTTGACCTTTGAGGCATAACAGAACATTTTCGAATAACATACCATAATTATACTTGAACAAATGACATTAATGCAAGGAAAAGAAAGTTGCATAACATACAATAATTAAAGAGAAACAAAAATGAACTTCATTAATTTCAAAAGTTTTTACAAGGATTACATCCGAAATGCATAAATGGAAATCCTAAGGTACGGTCTATCTAGGTGATCCGCTCCGATCTCTGTATGCTCCGAACTCCTCTCGCTAGCTGAGTCACCCGATGCTCTATCCTATCCTGTCGTGACTCCATCCTCTCGTACATCTGCTCCTGTCGACCTCCATCCTCTCTAGCATGGAAGTCATCGATCTCATCCGTGCACCAAGATCTGAAGTCTCCGGAACTCGCATGTGAAGGGCCACCTACCTCGAAGTGTGATGAAGGAAACTCGTGATGCACGAGGCTCAGCCCTCGCGCATATCTGCATCATCTCCGGCCTGATCATCACTATCGGGACCGAAATCCTCTCCTCCATCCTCCGATCCCGATCCTCATCCTCCGATTCATCATCATCCTCACCCTCTGGACCAGGAGATCTCTCGACCGATGTAGTCTCATCCGACGAATGGTCCGAGTCCCAATAGGGTATCCCCGTGATCTAGTGTCCACCGGTGTATCCTCGAAACTCACCCCGAAATGCCCGAAGATCAAAGTCGAAGCCTCCCATAGCAAAGGTTCAGCATGCTAGGCCGCAGAACTAAGTTCAGCATGACCTGCTGAATGATGTAGGAGAGATCGATCTCGAAGCCCATGTAGATGCGGTAGATGACTAAGGCCTCCATCATCGTGACCCGATGGTGATGTCCGGCTTTCGGCATGATGTTTCGGCCGACTATGCGACCGATAATACGTGCAGAAACCGTCATCCGTCCGCTAGTCCACGGTGTGAAGCATCGACGGCTATCCCATAGCGTAGAGCATATCTCGCGAAGCTCGTACGGCATCGGATGGCTGTCCGGATCTGCTCCTGCAGGTATCCACACACACCGCTTGTGGATAGTAAGGAACCTGCAAGATCTCAGCCGGTGTCCGGGTAGAGAAGCGAATCTGAGTCCGGAAGACCCCGCTCCCGAGGACAAGTCTAAGTGGATGTCCCCGGCCTCGAGCCTCCTCTGTGTAAGTAAGGTTCTTTGAAGAACAACCTCACTAGCTCCGGGTATACCGGCAAATCCTCGGTGAAGAGATGAGTCCACCGCAATGTGTCGAACCTCTGCCGAATCCTAAAGGCTCGAGCTGGCGTAAGTGAAGTAGACGTCCCATCTCGATGTTACGATGGCTGAAGTAGGCCTCGTACGGGAACTCGGCTTGAGGTGTGTCAAACATGTCCGGTCTCCTAACCTCCCGTCTAGGCTCGAAAGGAACCCGACCTCTGCCCCAAAGAGCACCTACGATGCGACCACGACCTCTACCTCCTCCTCGCCCTCCCCTCTCGCATGGTGTATCCGTGAAAGAGACAAGAGACAATTCCAATTAGTGCTATTTTAAGATTTGAGCCAAAAGGGTATTTTCGTAATTTTTCGGAAAATTTCAAATTTGGGGGAAATTTGATTTGAACATACTAGCATGTGCGCAATACTTGGAATTTCATGTCTATGAAGTTGTTTTGATGAAAATCGATCGAAAACTTGGATTAAAGCGAAAAATTCAGCAAGAAGGAAATTTGGGGATTTTGCAATTTAGGTCAAAATTGGATTTTTGAAAAGTTGAAATTGGTTAAATCAAATTGTATGGACCTATCTACAATGTCATCTTGAGCATGTAGCATTTGATCTCGTGCGAAAATTCCAAGCGGTTTGAGAGAAAACGGAATTTTTCTAAAGATATCGATTTCGGTATAAAACTTTGCGAGATGAGCACCAATGTGTTAAAACTTGTTGTCTATGCATGGCATTGTGTTTAAAACCTAGGGAATATGTTTCTAAGCATTCCTAAGCATGATTTCTAAGCATTGGATACAAGTAAAACATGGTTTTATTGAAATGCAAGCATGAGAAGATGGAAATGGATGAAAGAATGAGAAATTTACCTTGTTTGGGAAGATGGTGTGTTGTGGTGTTGTTGTTGAAGCACTAAATCACCTCAAGAACACTTGTGGGAACTCTTGGAGATTTTCCCTAGAGCTCTCTCACCTTTGGAAGAAGTTGGAATGAGGTTGGAATGTGGAAATGAGGCTTTTTGTATGAACTACTTTCCCGAGGCGGTGAAAGATGCGAAGGAAGCTGAGTTCATGATTCTGACTCAAGGAACTCTGTCTGTGTTGGAGTACCAACAGAAGTTCGAGGAGCTTCATTTCTTTGCTCCAGATTCTTTGAAGGAAGACCTCGCCAAAGCAAAGAAGTTCTTCAAAGGACTGCGCCCTGCCATTAAAGCTTACCTCACAGTCCAGCCTATAGTGAGCTATGCTCAAGTGGTGCAGAACTCGAAGAAGTTGGAAGAAACAGAGAAGGAAAGTGCTCGTGTGCAAAAGCCTTGGCAGTCAAGGAATTCTGGTTTGGTGGATCGCAATGACCGTCGTTTTGTGAGACCTACACCCTACCCCACTCCTACCTTTCAGGCTAAGAGTGTAGGTCAGAACACGGGTTTTCAGCAGCCCGGCCAGTTTAGACAGTATGGCGGAAACCGACCACCAGCAAGTGCAAGTGCAAGTGCAAGTGCAAGTGCAAGGCCTTTTGTTCAGAAGCCCTCTGTTGCAGCCACCCCTGTTGGATCCAGCAATCCTGTCTGCTTCTACGCAAGCAAGCTGGTCATTTTGCTCGTGCCTGTCTGAAGCGGCTTGCCCGACGGCTCCGCCCCGAGTGGTGAAGAGTGCTCCTGCTCCTCCCTCTCGGTAGAGTTTTCAGTATTTCCAGTCTTGAGCAGGATCCAAGCCATGATGTGATTACAGGTACATTGTTAGTCGCTTCTATTTCTGCATTTGTCTTATTTGATACGGGTGCATCTCATTCGTTCATGTCATCTCGCATTCATCAAGAAGACTAACCTAATCCCCGAGAAGTTGTCTAGTTGTTTATTGATTAGTACACCTACTGGTCTGTTGTGAAACTAGATAAGGGGTTATCTAAATGTCCTGTGTTGATTGGTGAGAAGAACTTGGAAGCCAATTTTGTGATTCTTGACATGAAGGACTTCGATGTTATTTTGGGAATCGATTGGTTGACAGCCCACAAAGCTGTGTTCCTTTGTTCCTCAAAGAAGATTCAGTTCCATATTTGTGGAAGTCCGGTCTTTGAATTTCGGGGTGAAAAGAGAAGGGTTTGTAAGAAGGTGCTTTGTCTGCACTGATGCAAGTCTATGCCCTAGTGGATGATGCTTCATCGAAGGCAAGGGTATAGTGGAGAAAAGAGTCGACGAAGTCGAGTTGTCTGCGACTTTGTTGATGTCTTCCCCGATGATCTATCGGGAGTGCCTCCGGACAGAGATGTCGAATTCTCTATTGATCTCGTCCCCTGGTGCTGCACCGGTATCTAAAGCTCCGTACGGGATGGCTCCTACCGAGTTGAAAGAGTTGCAAAATCAGTTGAATGAGCTCATTGATAGAGGTTTCGTGCAGCCTAGTGTGTCACCTTGGGGAGCTCTGGTCTTGTTCGTCAAGAAGAAAGACGGTAGTATGCGCTTGTGCATCGACTACCGTGAGTTGAATAAGTTGACTATCAAGAATAGATATCCGCTGCCCGAATCGATGATCTCTTCGATCAGTTGAAGGGTGCAGGTTTGTTCTCAAAGATTGACTTAAGGTCCGGATATCACCAATTGAAAGTGAAGTCTAGTGATATCTTCAAGACAGCTTTCCGAACGCGGTATGGTCACTACGAGTTTAGAGTCATGCCCTTCGGATTGACCAATGCTCTGCGGTGTTCATGGACCTCATGAACCGAGTATTTCATGATGTGCTTGATAAGTTTGTGATTGTTTTCATTGATGACATCTTGATCTATTCGAAGAGCGAAGAAGAGCATGCGAGTCATCTAAGTTTCACTTTGCAAAGGTTGCGAGAAAAGAAGTTGTTCGCTAAGTTTAGCAAGTGTGATTTCTGGCTTAAGAGAGTGGTATTCCTTGGTCATGTAGTTTCAGCCGAAGGTATTCGTGTCGATCCTGAAAAGGTCCAAGCTGTGGCTGATTGGGAAAGACCGAAGTCAGTAACGGAAATAAGAAGTTTTCTTGGATTGGCGGGTTACTACCGAAGGTTTATTGAGGACTTTTCTCGGTTGGCTGCTCCTATGACTAAGTTGACCAGGAAAGAAGAGAAGTTTGTTTGGTCTGACGCTTGTGAGAAGAATTTCCAAGAGTTGAAAGATAGATTGACAAGTGCCCCGGTTTTGACTATACCCGATAGTTCCGGTGGTATGACAGTTTATACCGATGCGTCAAAGATTGGTTTGGGTTGTGTACTGATGCAGCATGGCAAGGTCGTAGCCTATGCTTCTCGGCAATTGAAGGATTATGAGCGGAATTACCCCACTCACGATCTAGAACTTGCCGCCGTTGTCTTTGCTTTGAAAATTTGGAGACATTATCTTTACGGTGAGAAGATTGCCATTTTCACGGATCATAAGAGTTTGAAATACTTCTTTACCCAAAAGGAGTTGAACATGAGACAAAGGAGATGGTTGGAACTAGTCTCCGATTATGATTGTGATATTCAGTATCACCCTGGGAAAGCAAATGTTGTTGCTGATGCTCTTAGTAGGAAGAACCAGAAGAAGACTTTGGATTTGAATGCTTTGAGTTTACCATTGTGGTCTTCTATTGAGAGTTTTGATTTGGAAATCGTTCCTGAGAATTCTGATTTTATTCTTTCTGCCATGACGGCAAGATCTGGTCTTAGAGATAAGATTGTTGCTCTGCAGAGTTCTGATCAAGAGTTTTTGATCAAAGTTGAGAAGATTTCTTCGAATCCTGAGTCGGACCCCGACTTTGGTATATCCATGGATGGTGCTTTGTTGTTTAGAGGAAGACTGTGTGTGCCTGCAAACGAAGAAGTTAAGAAAGAAATATTGAAGGAAGCACACCAGTCAGTCTTTACTGTACACCCGGGAAGCACCAAGATGTACAAGGACTTGAAGGAACATTTTTGGTGGATTGGTCTAAAGGCGGATGTCGATGATTTTGTTGCCAAGTGTGAGACTTGCCAACGTGTGAAAGCCGTTCGACAACCTCCATCTGGATTACTTCAACCCCTTCCTATTCCTAGTTGGAAGTGGGAGGATATCTCCATGGACTTTGTGACTAGCTTGCCTCGGACAAGTAAAGGCAATGGCACTTGTGTGGGTGATTGTTGATAGGTTGACCAAATCAGCCCATTTCATTCCTATGAAGATCACTCATACTCTGGATAAGCTAGCAAGGCTTTATGTGGATAATGTGGTTCGTCTGCATGGTGTGCCATTGAGTATTGTCTCGGATCGTGATCCTAGGTTCACCTCAAGGTTTTGGAATAGTTTGCGAGAAGGCCTTGGGAACCCAATTGAACTTGAGTACAGCTCATCATCCACGGTCCGATGGACAATGCGAGCGGACAATTCGGACATTGGAAGACATGCTCAGATCTTGTGTGGTGGATATGGGTGGTAATTGGGATGAACACCTAGCTTTGGTTGAGTTTGCCTATAACAACGGTTATCAAGCCACAATAGGCATGGCTCCATTCAAGGCTTTGTATGGCAGTACTTGTAGGACACCTTTGTCTTGGTGAGACAGGAGAAAGAAAAGTCTTAGGTCCTGAGATGATTGAAGCTACAAGTGCTATGGTAGATATGATAAGAGAAAGGATTAAGTCTGCCCGATCGAGACGGAAATCTTATCTTGATAAGAGAAGGACCGATTTGGAATTTCAAGTTGGAGAGAAAGTCTTTCTGAATGTCTCACCAATGAAGGGTGTGATGAGATTCAATGTTAAGGGAAAGCTTAGCCCTCGTTACATTGGACCTTTCGAGATTTTGGAAAAGGTTGGACCTGTTGCGTATCGATTAGCATTACCTCCGCCTCTTGCTGGTGTGCACAATGTGTTTCATATTTCGATGCTCCGAAAATACATAGAGAATCCGGAACACATTTTGCAGCAAGCACCTGAAGGACTTAGTGCTGATTTGACCTATGATGAAGAACCGGCCGAAATCTTGGATAGGAAGGACAAGCAGCTGCGGAATCGCGCCATTCCTTTGGTGAAGATTCGGTGGAAGAACCATACCCCTGAAGAAGCTTCTTGGGAGAAGGAAGAAGATATGAAGGAGAAGTTTCCTTACCTCTTTGGAAGCACGAGTACGCTTTCAATTTCGGGGGACGAAATTTCTTTAAGGGGGGAGAATGTAAAACCCAGCCCTAACCTTGACCCGGAAACCTTGTTATTTGTAGGTCCGATGACCCGAAGTAAAGTAAGAAGTCAGCTTTGGGCCATCCCAGTAGAGGACTTGGTGTCGGCTTTGAATCCATGAAAGTTGATGATGAGGTTCTATTTATGGAAACCGAATCTGATGAAGATCTAATTAGTTGATGGACTTGGAGTGCTCTCTATCTTGGTTTGAAGGCATTTCTACCTATTAGGTAAGTCACTTGACTTGTGTGCAAAACCCCTTTAGGATTGGATTTGATCTGGACCTTCAATTCCCTGTTTTGGTCTTCTTTGTCGGCATTGGTCGATTTGGACTAGTCGACCAATCCACTCGACCAATGAGTCTTGTCTTTGGCAATTAGGTTGTTCTTGCTCTATTTAAGTCCAATCTCGAGTCCACTTCGTATTTGCTGCCTCCAAACCCTCTGGAACGAACCAAAGACCTCTGCAAGTCATCTCTCTTGCATCCTTGGTGTTTTCTTGACGGATCTTCGTCGAAACTCTTCTTTTTGCATCAAAAGGTATGTCTACTCTCTCATCTTCTCCTCCATCTTGGTTTTTCTTTCCTTTTTGAGTTGAGACAGTAGAAGAGATGCTGCATTCTCTGTTGCAAACATCTCTGAACATGTTCTCATGATCATCCTAAGGATTTGAGGCTAGAACAATGATCTTAACCATGATCATTGCAAGCTTTTGAAGGAATCATGATCAAACCATGATTTAATCTCTGTTAAACTTCTAATCTGAATTCCGATCTCTTTGGATCTTCTATGTTGATCATGTTAGTAGTTAATTACTGAGTTTCTTTCCATGATCCATAATCTATAGATTTCTAGTTGTTCTCTTCTACCATACTATGTGTTCTTCATGATGCATGGTAGTTACATATATGGTAGGTTTTATTTCCTTATTTAGATTTATGCTTCTAAGCCTTATTCCATGAAGATCTATCTATGTTTTCATGTTTTCATTACCGAAAGCAATGATCCATCCTCCTATTGTTCTTGTCTTTGTTTTCTATTTCAAATTCATCAAGATCCATGGTTGATTTAATTATGGTAACTTTTTGTTTCCTAATTTGGATCTTGATACCTTGATTTGATTAGTGTTTTGAGGTCCCCTATTTGTTAGAATACTACTGATGTAGTCTACCCCTTGATTAGTACCCTTTTGAACCACCAAATTCGGATTTCATATCTTAAAACTCTGTTTTTTTAGGCTCTCTTCTGCATTGGTCGATTGGACCACTCGACCAATCCACTCGACCAATGAGTACAGCAACTCCAGATTTGGTGTCGCTTTCGGATGTTTTGATATCTTTTCTGTTAGGGATCTTTCCTAATATGTTGTATATACTTGTTTAGGACCTTCTTCTCAAGTTTGCCAAGATCTTACTTGATTTCTTAGGATTCCTTTGCGAGTTATAAAAGGTAAGGATGGTTATTTCCTTAATTACATAGATAGCATGAATCTAGTTTCTATATTTGAATACCATTAATATGTTTCCTAAATTAGATTCTTACAATGATATTCTACTGTTGCATAACTTTGATTACAGTAGCATTACTTATTCATATTAAATTGATTCATGTATGATTTACTTACCAATGTTATACAAATGATTGTAATTATTGATTTCTTTCCATATATGAAGTTACCATATATGTGATGATATGAATTGATGCATGTGTATGCTTAAGTACGGTTTGGAAAGGAGAGGTGTCCTTTCGACACTTCTGTCCTTGGACTACTACGGGAATATTATGGGATGTTTCCGGAGATGCCCTCTGGACACCTTCCTAAACTGTTGGATGACATATCTAGGATTGTCTAGTAGTGTTGGCTAGGATGTCCTGTTATGTCAGACCCTAATCGGAGGGGTATTGAGACCGAACGACCCGTGGTAGCAATGGGGATTCATGGGCGCTCAAGACCGGTAACCAACCCGTGAGAGGACAGGAATCACATTGTGGGGGCCATTTATTGATAGGGTTGCATATGATTAGACTTGGGCTCACGGGCGCTTAAGACCGGTAACCAACCCGTGAGAGGACGTGAGAGCTTCCCGTTTACCATATGTGGATGATCGATAGGGTTGATGAGTCCGTAGTCCGAGTTGGTCGGTGCCATAGGATACGCTGACTCTAGTGTGAAGGATACCGGAAAGGATCGTCAGGGACGAGGAATGGAAGTATCTGGATCTGACTTGATGTAACTAGGTAGAAGACTTGCATTTGGCTAGGTTTTACCCTGACATGCGCCAGTACTTATACCAAATGGTTGTGAGAGAGTGTGTTGACTTAACCCCCTGCCAAGGTTTGTCCTGAGGGATGAAGGACCCATTACCAATCGGCTGCTCGAGACCGGTGAAATGATCCGTGAGAGAATCCAAGATATCTTAAAGGGTTGAGGATGTGAGTGGACTTTCCTAAAGAAGTACGGTGTTATGACTTAAAGCATGTCTGCCAATAGAGACCAGCATACATAGAGTTAGATTCATTCATTCATTGTTTGTTCCATATCATATTGCATTCATGATTGTTCTGGAATCCTGCCATTTATGTTATTGTGGATTTTAACTGCCTTACTGAGTTTCTTTGAAACTCATTCCTTTAATGTACAATGTTGTTAGACTATCCTGCAGTCTGCGAGTACTATGACGGTCCCTATGAAGAAGCGCAAGGCGAAGAGGCATATCTCCGGGGAAGGTGATTGCGGTTACCACAATTACTCTGAAGATCCCGCGGGTGGTTATGCTCCGTACGATGCTTAGTCCGACCATTGAGTGGAAGCGTCCTTGTGCTATTTATGAGATTTACACTTACAAGGATGTTGTCTATAAAGTGGAGAACAATTTAGTTACCCAATGTACTTGTTACTGGGATTAGGTTTTGTCTAGTTTATTCTTTTAGAGCTACTTTTCCGCTGGTTGTAAAGTGGGATTTTTGCCTCGCTTTACTTATCTGTTTGATACTCTGATTATATTTAGTATTCTGATTCATTTATGATTCATTCTTTCTTTATTGAATTTATGATTTATCTTCCGCACTCATGTTATGATTGTTCATGATTATGTTATTGTTTATGTGGGAGGTTGATCACTCGATACCTGATCTTCGGGCTGTGGATCACACTCTCGGGTATGCCAGATAGGGTACCGGCTGGGAGGGCGTGACAGGTCTTGAGCACCTATGAATCCCCATTGCTACCACGGGTCGTTCGGTCTCAATACCCTTCCGAATCAGGTCTGATATAACGGGGACATATCCTAGCCAAACACTGCTAGACATCCCTAGGGTATGACAACCATTGATTCGGGAAAGCGTCAATGGGCATCTTCGGAGAACATCCCATACTATTCCCTCCAATGTCCAAGGGCAGAAGCATCAAAAGGATACTCCCCAATCCCAAACCAAACTTAAGCAAACACATTCTCAGATCAGTCATGACATACACAATCAGTAGTTCATCATATAAAGGAGAATGTAAAAGCAAAATCAGATTAAGCAATAATAAGTAATTCATATATCATGAATAATAAAAAGACAATATAAACAAGTGCTACTGTTCCCACAGTAGGAGATCAAAATTAAAGTACAACAACAGTAGGTAATCTCATAGTTTCATAAAGTAGAAACCAGAGAACAAGCAATCTATGTAGTTAAGGAATTAACTATCCTTACCTTCTAACTTGGATAGGATCTTAAAGAATCAAGTATGATCTTGACTAAACCTGAGAAGACAGTCCTAAACAAGTGCATATAACATGTTAGGAAAGATGCATAAAGGAAAAGATCATAAATCAATCGAAACAGACCAAGAATGAGGTTGCTGTACTCATTGGTCGATTGATTGGTCTGCTGGACCAGTCGACCAATGAGTTGACCAATGCAGACAGTGGCCTACAAGAATTTGAATTTTGAGAATCAAGAACCGAATTTGATGGTTCAAAAGGGTACAAATCAGAGGGGGATTATCATGGTAGTATTTTAGGGTATAGAGGATATCAAATCATAAATCAAATCAAGTTCCCAAGTTGTAACCTAGGATCAAAAAGGTTAACCTACTAGGTTAAACATAGATTATGAGGGAAAAATATTATAATCAAAGATTCAAGAACTAGGATATGAAGATTACAGATATAGTAAAGAAAACACATTGATTGGGTTACCATGATCAAATAGGGGTTCTTGATCTTACCCAAGAAATTAGGGTTTCACCCTTTTTGGTTCCCTCGGAAAAATAATTGAAAGCTCTGGATGAAGGGAGATAAATTTTTAGCCAAAAATAACAAGAAGGGTCATTCAATGATGAAGTTTAGGTTAACACAATGTCACCCAAGAGGATTTTCCTTCACAAGGGAGGTTACCAAAAGCTCTCCAGACGATCACACAGGTTAGGGTTTCAAAGGATTAGGGTTAGGGTTTCGAAGATTCTACTGGCTGAGGTTAAGATCATGATGATGATCATGGATCTTAAAGAACATGATGAGATCATGGAATAGATGGTTGCAAGAGTGCATCATCTTCTTCCTGATCTCAACGAAGAACAGAATTAAAGAAAGAAAATCAGAGATAGAAGAAAGAGTGAGTGAAATCATACCTTTGCTGTAGGAGGATGAAGAATTCTTCAAGTCTTTGTGAGAGATCACCAAAGAATGCAAGGGAATGGGTTAGATTAGGGTTCTAACTCGTTCCAAAGGCTTAGGAGGCAAAGGAGGTGGAGTATTCCCGAGATTAGACTTAAATAGAAGAGACAGGATTCAAATTTCAAAAACAGAATCAATTGGTCGATTGGTTCAATCAACCAATGAGTCGACCAATCAAGACAGCAATTTCAAAATAGGGAATTGAAGGCTTAGATCAAGTCCAAACATCAAGGGGTTTTGCACACACCTAGAGTGACATACCTAGGAGTTAGAAATGCCTTTGAATCAATACAGAGACCACTTCAAGACCATCAACTAATCCAATCTTCATCAAGGTGCAGTTTCCACCATTGGAACACTGGCATCAACACTCATGGATTCCAATCCAGCCATCAAGTCTTCAACAGAAATGGCCCAAAGATGACTTCTTGCCTTACTTCGGGTCACTGGACCTACAAATAACAAAGTTTCCGGATTAGGGTCAGGGCTGGGTTTCACAGAAATAATCAAACTAAACTACAGTGTCTTCTACTTTATAAAGAACATCTTTATAGGTATAAACTTTAGAAATCAAGCACGGCCACTTCCACTCTACGGTTGGGCTAATCATAGTACGTAGCATGATCACACGAGGGATCATCATCGAGATCTTTGTAACCGCCAACACCTTGCGTGAAGTATGTTTCTTCAGCTTGCGCTTCCTCATACTGGCCATCATAATACTCAACACTTGTAGAATAATCTAAGATATTTGCACAAAAAGGAGTGAATTCAAAAGAACTCAGCAAGGCAAGTTATTCCACAACAACATAAATAACATGATTGCAAAACATAGCATGATGCAATATGATATGAAACAGACAATGCAAGTATGAATCTAACTCTATGTATGCTGGTCTCTATAGGCAGACATGCTTTAAGTCATAGCACCATACTTCTTTGGGATGTCTCAAATCACACATCATCGGTTGGTAATGGGTCCGGCATTCCTCGGGACATTCCATGGCTGGGGTTTAGGTCACCGCTCTCTCACATCACCATTGGTGTAAGTATTGGCGCATGTCAAGGTAAAGCCTAGCCAAATGCAAGTCATCTACTTAGTTATGTCAACTCAGGTTTAGATACGTCCATTCCTCACCCTGAG
Organism: Hakea prostrata; assembly: GCF_041222555.1. Taxonomy (NCBI): domain Eukaryota; kingdom Viridiplantae; phylum Streptophyta; class Magnoliopsida; order Proteales; family Proteaceae; genus Hakea; species Hakea prostrata. Next base: position 29,862,157 of record NC_142607.1, on the reverse strand, counting down.
CGATCCTTTCAAGTATCCTTCTCACTAGAGTCAGCATAGTCCCGGACTACGGACTCATCAACCCTATTGGTCATCCACAAATAATAGACAAGAAGCTCTTATGTCCTCTCACGAATTGGTTACCAGTCTTGAATGCCCATGAGCCCAAGTCTACTATTTGCAACCCTACCAATAAATGGCCTCTCATGAGTAACCACAATGTGATTCATGTCCTCTCACGGTTTGGTTACCGCTCTTGAGCGCCCACAAATCCCCATTGCTACCATGGGTCGTTCGGTCTCAATACCCTTCCGAATCGGGTTTGATATAACAGGCTATTCCTAGCCAATCACCGCTAAACAAGCCCTAGGTATGACAATCAATAATCCGGGAAAGTGTCAAAGGGCACCATTGGAAATATCCCATACTATTCCCACTGATGTCCAAGGACGAAAATGTCAAAAGGACACTTCCCAATCCCAAATCATACCTATTCAATCACATTCTCAATTCAATCATAGCATACACAACCGATATCTCATCATATAGAAAGATACACATAAACATGATCAATCGCATATGTAATTGACAAGAGTAAGTATTCATAATCAAAAGAATACATGAACATGTTACTACTATACTTGGAATACTTACATCAGTAATATAATAATAAGAAAATACAATTATGGTAGTGAATCTAAGAAATTTCCAAAATAGAAACTAAGGTTCACGCAATCTATGTAATTATGGAAACAACTGTCCTTACCTTAAATAGCTTCGATGAATATCCAAAGATCAAAGTGAATGGTTCCAAACTTAGCAAATAAACCCTAAACAAGCATAAAGAGACCTAAAAGATCGAAGATCGAATGAGTCAAATCGGACGAAGAACACAACTACTATCTTGCTTGGTCGATTGGGTGGTAGCTTGGCTCAGTCGACCAAGCAATCGACCACCTGAACAGTATGCAGCAAAATTCTGATTTTTTATCCGAAACTCATTCTACAAGATTTGAAATACTACGGAACTTGGAGGAAACCTCTAGAACAGTAATCTAACACTAAAATAGCATAGATTAGACACTAACAATGATCAAAAACACTACTTACTAATTTGGAAACATGACTTTCTAATTTGGTAAAATTCATACTTTTCGATGAAAACATGCTATGAACTCAAGGAAAAAACTAGAGATGATAGGATATCATTCTAGTAGAAGATAATCAAAAGATCATACATGAAACTATCATGCAAAATAGATCTAACATGCTAGAGAAATCAAATCGAAAGAATGATCATGGCTTCATGAAGAATTCACAAAGATCATGGCTAAGATCGATATGAAGATCATAAAACCTTAAGAATGAAAGGAGATTATAGAAGAGATGGTTACAAGGATGCAGCATCTTCTTCATAGTCTCAACACAAAGAATAAAAGAGTAGATCAACACAATACAAGAGAGATTACTAAACTTTGATTGAAGAATAAGAGATGAAAAGCTTGAAGTCTTGAAAAGTTCTTCACAAACACCAAGGAGAGGCTTTGAGAGAGTCTTCCCATGTTCTCTGAGGGTTTTAGAAACAAAGGAGGCTAAGAAACATGTACTTCTATTATATAGAGCACCAACAGACCTAACAGAGGATCTTTGACTGATTCAGTCCCTGTTGGTCGATTTGCCCAATCGACCACCCAGTCGACCAAGCAAGTCAGCAAGGCCAAAACAGGGAATTGAAGGTCCAAATCAAGTCCAAACCCAATGAGCTTCTCCCAACACAACATATGACTTACCTAGTATAGAGAAATGCCTTCAAATCATGTCTAACTATACTTCAAGTCCATCAACTAGACTCATCTTCAACAAGGTGCAGTATCTCTTCCAATTCTGAACAAGCTTCCAAGTATGGAACACCATCATCAACTTCCTTGGGTTCTAGGTCAAACACCATGTCTTCCATTGAGATGGCCCATAGTTGGTTTCTTCCTTTACTTCCAGTCTTCGAACCTACAAACAACAGGGTTTCCGGGTCAAGGCTAGGGTTGGGTTTCACAGTATGTCATCAAGTAATCATGGAAAGCACCAAGGAGCACCATAGGAAAACATCCCATACCACCTCCATTGATGTCCCAAGACATAAACACCAAAATGGTATTCCCCATTCCACAACCACAACCTAGACAATCACATCGCAATATGATTCCAGATATAACATCATATCATAATCCATTCACATTCCAAACATTCTCATTCATAACAAATATACATATCATATGATGAATAACATATTGAAATTACAAGGGTATATCTATCATGAATAAGTCCCAAAACAGTAACAAAGATCATGCATTCAAAAATAGAAAGTAATTTTCACTCGTGAGATCCAACATCCAAAGAATAGACTGCCTAGTTGCCTGTACCGCCTTCTCTTCGGGCTATTCGAGTTCGATATCCATTCGTTTCCACCATTCCCGGTTCTCCCAATCCTTGGACAATTGTGCGACTTTCTGGGCAGAGGAAAGGCCAAACTCGAGAAACTCATGAGAAATGACGTATAAGAAGAAAAAGGAAAGAGAATCCTTCTCAATGTTCTTTGTAGGTGAATGTCCTCAACTTGTTGTCGTCTCGTAACCTTCGAAAAGTATATCAAAAGGTAGGTTCACACTTGCCAAAGAAACCATAATGATATGATGATTATATATTAGGAACAAACCCTAAAGGTTCGACGATGAACAAAGGTCAAAGTAGGGCATTATGCTGTCTTGGTACCCTTTGGTCACTTGGCCTAGGCAATCGACCAAGGGTTTTGTGTATGGATAGTAAAACCTAAATCCGGCCGAAAACTCATCGTTTGGGTTCCAAAACACTCCAAATTTTTTTATAAAACTTAGGAATAATGGTAGGACACTATCTTATATGATTTAGGCATCAATCATAGTCAAGGGAGTGAAAACCTAACGAATCCAAAAATAGGTATCATCCAAAATCAATTTGCAGATTCACGGATAGACTAGAGTGGATGGGGATTCACTCTAGGACTAAGATAAGATTAGATTAAGATCTAAAAACAACTTAGAATATGATCTAGCATGGATTGGAAATCAAACAATCAAAGAGAATACAATCATATAGATTCATGCTAGGTTTTTACCAAAATCACACCATGAAGTTCACAAAAGAACTAGAGTGAATTGGTATTCACTCTAAGACTAAGAGAATAGAAGAGTAGGCTATTACAACAACTTAAGTCCTTCTCCAAACTCTTGTCAATGGATAGAATCAATAGGAGAATGTAGAACTAGAAGAATGTGAGTGATTGCTAACCTTGAAGAAGAAGATTCGTCGAGCGAAAAACCTCACGAATACTTGGAATTCTTCCTTGGCCTTGGAGAGAGTGCTCTAGGGTTCTTCTGACATTCTCTAACAGTCTTATGACACAATGACATGAATTAGAACAAAAATTGGTTATATGGGCTTTGGAAACCTAATTCCCAAAAAGTGACAAAACTGCCCCGGTACAGGTTGGTCGCTTGGGGCGACCAAGGCAAGCGACCAACCTATACCACTTTTGGTCTCCCAAAGGTCCTAACTTCATCTTGGGTCCTTTTCCAAGTTATAGGAGGGTCTCACCTGATTTTTCGGGACCTTCCAATTGTGTCATCACTGTACTCTTGGTCCACTCACCAAGTCTGTCATCATTCAAGCTAGATCTTCTTCCGAATTCATACAAGGTTTCTAACTTGGCACCATAACCAACTATTTCCATTGGTTCCAAGTCAGATCCAATGGGTTCAATTTGGACAGCCCATAGTTGTCTTCTTCCTTCACTTCAGGTATTCAGACTTACAATATAGATTTTCGGGTTAGGTTTGTGTGGGATTTCACAATAGTAATATATTCAAGAGAATACCTTGACATGTCTGTCCCAAATCATCTCATCTTTAGTAGTACAAGTGCAGGAGAGATTGTTCCCACCAAATTCAAAAGTTTCAAGTAATATTTTGAAACTTGCATACGCTTGTCTTAATTTGGTCATCTTATTTTTCAGTTGCTTCATGTTGTAATCCATACCTGTTTTTCTATTCATTAGCCATGTTCTTCCACCCTTTAGGACTGATTTACCACGGCTACCTTCCTCCATTTCTGAACTCCCATGTTATTCATATTGCATGGTAAGATAGTGTCATCAATGTTCCTCATTGTTTCATAAAACAAACCTACAACTAATTCATTTTAGAGGAATAAGACAAAACAACAAGCATAACTTCATCCACACAAACCTCCAAGAAACACACTTACAAGGGAGGGGAAAAAAGGTGGAGCCACAAAACATAAACTCATTCTACGAATATATATATATATATATATATATATATATATGGAATCATTAAAAGAGTTACAGCAGCACGACATAGGCAAAAAATACAAAGAGGAATCAAAACATCAACCAATCTGCTACACAGTAAGTTGATATTAACAAAAGGCACACATCTACATATTGTTGGGCAAAGAAACAAACCAACCTAAATTGTAGCAAAAAGTTAAACAACCAAAGGGTAGTATAGCAGCACTGTTAAATCACTAATGCAACACCAAAAGAAGTCTATTGAGTAGCTTGAGGAGATGTCAAAGTTGCAATCGGTGAAGACCAGCTGTAACTAATGCAACTCGAGATTGCTCAAACAATTGAACCCTAAATAACAAAAACCATGGCTACAAACATTAGTCTTTTTTTTTTTTTGGGGGGGGGGGGGGGGGGAGGGGAGAACTGAGGTTCATCCGGGTCAACTTGTGCGCACTTCAACTACATCTTTAGGGGAGACTTTAATATAATTAATATGACATCCACAAAGGTTGAACCCACGACCTCTCCACAGAGAAGTATGGATCTTATCACTCTTACCAACCTTGCACTGGCTAGAAACATTAATCTTTTCGGTGGCCCTTTAAATGACAACGATATCTTGTGGGAGGTGGTGACACCTTACCCTGTTGTAAAGCAAGGAATGAAGATGATGCTTTCTTCATTTCCACTCTTTGGATTACAGTACATATTATTTTATATTCCATTCATCTACCTGATGACTACATGATTTACTATGTTGACTCTAAACTTTATTTAATGATGATAAATTGGGTCCTTTAATTTGGTATGTTTGCATTTCAAAATTTTTCCATTCAAATTCTGCTTATATTCTACTTTACAACATCTATCCATGGGTGTCATCTAACTTAAGCTCACCAACAGAGAGTAATTCAGTGAGAATAGTTTCTCACATTCTCATCTAAATGATTGTTTGCTTTTCTTCCCAAATTCGTGTATGTGCTTCTTTGGTAAGTTAGTTTTGTGGCTCATACTTCTCCTCTATTCACAGTACATCTTAAATGTGTTCACTAGGACAGAGCCCCTGATTTGTCTCTTTAATTATGTCTAATGTATTTCCTTTCTCCCTTCAAATTGTGAATGATGCTTGCATTGTACATTACACTAAATATCTATCATGACCCATGACTGCATTTTAACTTTCTTACTTCGTTAGAGTTTCACATTGAAGTTGTCTGCAAAAAAGGCCACGATAAGAAACTGAGTCTACATACTCTACTTTGATACATACAAGTATGTGCTCCCCCATCGTTTCTCTACCATATAATAATTTTGAGGTCCTTTTTTAAATACTAATAAAATTAAATACAATAAGACTAAGTTGTGTCGATCCACTGTTACCCTTCTTAGGCCCCAAACCTCAAACATTCAGCTTGTCAAAAGAAGAACAAATGTCCTTAACTATAGAATTAAGACCTCTGCCCATAGACATAACCAATACACATAGATTCACGTCCAACACAGATTGCCATAAAAGAAAACTCATCCAAATTCACAAAGCATAAAGATATAAAGAAATGAAGTAAACCACTATAAACTAAACCCAAGACAACCAACCAACCAACCAAAAAAAAAATGGAAAAAACATGGTTTATCGATTTTAAATTATCAAATATTTCTCAAGTATTTCTCCCTTGTCACTGCATCCACCAACAAAAGAAGTACATATTCCATGCTCATATAAAAAAACCACACATAATCATGAATTGAAAGACCAAATACTCACAAATGTGGGTATATGCTCAATAATTTCCTTACGGACTGGAATGGCAAATTCACACACGTTCAAAGCACCCAAAACAAATATCAACACAAAACTGAGGTTCATAGAAACCCAGGAAAGGGGAGAAGAAAAATGTTGGGGGTAATTGTATTACAAATTCCTCAAACATACAAAGATGAAATCGCAATACAATTGAGAGATGAAGATCGCAGCAAATTGAAGAGCTGAAGTAGCAACCGAACAACCACCGATTGATGAGGTTGAGTCACACCTGATGCTGTATTAAGGTAATGATGCACCCTACACCAAGGGCCGCACCACCACCTCCAAGATAAAGCAACCTCCAACTAGAAGATGAGGTAGCCTAGCCCTTAAAGGAGCCAAAAGCTAGAGCACAACACTTAGACAACCAAGTAAGAAATGAACTGAAAACAAAAATGTGAGTGAGGAGAGTCACAATGCACACAAATGCAAGGAAGGGTGGGATAAGGCCCAAACCACACCCCCCACAAGGGGAGAACAACTCCACAATGGAGAATCAATGGTTTGTCCCTCCTCCACTAAGTGAATAAACCCCGACCAACCTCCCCACATGGGGAAGTAACCCATATTCACCTTTGGAATGAAAGGCTAACCCATCAAAGACCTTAACCCCCACTCATGGTAATGGCCATGAATGGCAGAAGTGAAAGAGAAAAAAGGCAAGAGTTAGAATTGAGTAACCACCATTCAAGTTAAACCACCCATCACCAGATCAAGACCAGACCCATGACCAAGCAGAAGAGCCCATAACCAAAGCATGAAGGGGCCTCCTTTAACCATGGTCATGAAGGGCCTTCTTTCCTCATGGTGCCTCATTACCACCCTTACCTCAAGGGTCCCACACACAAACAAAACAATTAAATAAAAGAAATGCAAAAACTAATTTTGAAACTTAATGTATAGATAATATAGATTTTAATTAAAAACCTAACAAAAAAAAAAAGAATTAGCAGAAGAATGAACAATTACTTCGAGCCAAATGGAGAGTCCAACAACTGGAGCAGCACAGGCACCAAGGAAAGAAAGGAAGAGAATCCCCTAAGTATCTGCAAACAAAGGTAAACTACAACGATACACCTACAAAGATTTGAATGGAAGGATACATGAATAACAACATTGTGAGTGGCTTATACCGCACAGATGAAGGTACCCCATAAACAAAAACCACCCTCCCCTACCTCAATTCTCAATACATCAATCTGCCGATGTTTATCATCACAGAACGTAATGACAAATCAACATTAATGCCAAAGCATAACAGTCATGCAGGCAACACAGATGGGATATAGGTGTGGCTGAGATAGCCTTCTAATTGTGCCCACTTGAATTAGTAGTCTAATCAAAAACCCATATTTAGGAATTATCAAACCAGTCTACATGGACATCCCTTATCACACTAATAGTTAACAAAGCAAGGACTGAAAAGAAGGCAAGCTAACTTTTGAACGGAAAAAGAAAAAAAAGGTAGACAACATACACTGATGACAACTCCAGCTCGAACTAGCTATAGATGATCAATGCACTAACCCAAATAGAAATATACAAAACCAAAGACGAAAAAATAAAACAGCCACTTGCCCAAAAGATGACCACCACCCATGATGTGCATACGTAATTAGCTTCATTACATTGAACGTCACTGAAGCACGCTATCATTCAAAGCACTATTCTTGAGTACTGAACCACTGCCATCTCTAAAACATGCAACAATCAACCACAAGGAACATAAATATAGGCAGTGCTTTTCAATGAAATACTTGACATGTTCACAACGACATTGAGGGAAGGGAAAACTAACACTATATCAAATGGTGTTGTCAACAGCGTAAACATGAGCTACAAGAACGTGTATGACAAATACGAACTAGCACTTAACAAACAAACAACATTGAGAAAGACGAAGAGAACTCCAAGGCATACAACATCAACTACAACTTTGTTGGCCAGGACGAGATCAATAGTACTATGCAAAAAGACAAGGTATTTGGTAACAACGGAACTCCCAAACTGCTGCCCTCGATCCACCCAACAACTTCCCCCTTAATGGGCTTAAATTTAATATGCACCAACATTTACTCAGCGGATATCATCAAGTTGCTTGTGAGAGCCGCCCAAAAAGTCGGATTTTGCTTCAGCACTGCGCATTTAGCGAGCGGCCAGATGAAGCCTCATGGTCTAATTTAGTGTGAATTGTTGATCTTCAACATGTGAGTTTACATCAGTTTTAAGTGAAGTAACCGGTTCTGCTCATGCGGTTCGGTTAAGTTCATTTCAAACCAAACCGGTTCATATCCTTAGAGCCAAATCGAAATAATGTTTCCCTCTTCTTCTCCATTCTCGTTCGAGCTGAAACAGAAAATAGGGGAGAGAGAGAGTCTAGAACGAGAGTCCGAACAAAGCTTCGATCCTGGTTTTTCAAATCGACAAACCACCCTCGTCTTCTTCATTGCATTGAGAAGCAATCTGAGAGGAGAGAGAAAAAGAGATCTCAGTTGCGCAAGGGTTTTTCCGACGAACGAACTAAGGAGAAAGAGAGAGAGCTTGCAAACGAGAGGAAGCCGTTCCTGCATCAGCTTCTTGCTTCTGCTTCTTGCATCTGCTTCTGCTTCTCAAACTCTAAAGGGAGCGTGTCTGCTTACAAGAGTTCTTGCATCTGCTTCTACTTTGGACCCTAAAGGGAGCGTGTCTACTACGAAGGAGAGAAAGAAAGAAGTTAGGGTTCTTGCATCTGCTTCTTCATTCTCAAATAACCGAACGAGAGGTCTGCGAACGGTTCCTTGATCGAACGACACACATGGTCTTTAGGGAAAGAAAGAAAAAAAGAAGAAAAAGAAAGCTTAGGGCAACCTGCATTTTGGTTCCTTGGTAAGCCATAAAATCGAACAAGTTTCCTGTATTTTAACTAGGAAAGGTTTTCTATTGATGCTACTACTCAGTTCTTTGAAGATTTTTACTATCCAAGGTCTGATTGCTAGTTTTGTGAATTGAAAGTGCTACTGCATGTTTGCTATGACAACAAGGGTTTTCTGATTGCTAATCAAGAAATTCAGGTTAACACCATGTCAAGTAATTATTTTGCTATGTTTAAATTTGGAAGCTCAGAGATACCCAAGGAGAATCCTTTCTTGGGACCTGATAGCACTTGTATCAAGAAAAAACAGGGAAGCTTAGGTTTACAATTCGGTCTAGAAACTTTGTCAGATTTTGTCAAATGCTAAGATGACATGCATTTTTTATTTATTATTTGATGGAATAATTCATATTTGATCATAGTATTTTTGGATATAATTCATATTTTACCAGATTCTCCCTCCAAAGATATCATTGTAGCCTTCTTCCACAACTAGCAACATGATTGACAAATCCTGGTGAAGAAATTTGTAGTTGATTTTGTCTTCTTGTGTCCTGGTTTTTCTCTCATATTGTGAAGCTTTACAAATTTAATTAACAAATTTTAACTATTTAATTTTTTGAATATTATCCTTCTTGTATGTGCTAGACTCTGACATATTTTAACTTTTTAATTTTTTGAATATGATCCTTCTTGTATGTGCTAGACTCTAACTGCCATTCTCCACATCAGTTTCCTTGTCTGACAGCCATTCTCCTCATCGTTTCCCTTGTGTAGCAGCATTCATATATATCTTTTTGTTGAATTGAGAATGACTTTGCATATGATTTGTAACAAGTGATCACTTTGTGCATGTTGTCTACTAGACATGTTGGTTTTGTGAGGGCAACAATTTGATTGCAATACTTAGGGTTTTTCTAATTCAAGTTGCAGATGGATACTTCCAAGCTTTATTTGCTATGTTTAAATAAATTTTGGTTTATGCAGTATATACTATTGTCATTGAAATTGAGGTGAACCATTTTATATTGCCTCTTAGTTCATATGTGTTACTTGAGTTTCATACTTTGGATTGTTGTTTAGCTAATATGTTTTGTGATCTATGCAGCAAATACTAAATCCATGATGGCTCCAAAAGCAGCGATGAGGGGAAAAAAATGAAGGCACAAAAAGGAAAGCAACCAGTAGTGGATGAATGGTTTGTGCAGCCGGGGGCTAAAGAAAGGTTTGAGACCCTAAAGAAGCAAACAATAGTAGAAGGAAGGGAGGTAGAAAAAAAATCCTTTCAAGCTGTAGGTGTATGTGATATGTTTAAAGGATAGGTCCGGAGAACATGTTGCATTTAAAAGCCAAGTGTTATCCTAAGCTAGTAAGGATTTGTTATGCAAATTTGCATTTCATTGGGGAGGAAGAAAACTTGAAAGCCATCTCCTATGTTAAAGGGACCCGCATTGAGCTAGGTATTGATAACCTAGCTTCCATTATTGAAATTTCAGATGAGGGTCCTTGTCTCTTTTGGGAACCTAGAAAGAAATTTAAGCACTTGGTTAATGTTGATACCACATATAGTGATATTATGGTAAATTATACGGGTGACACCGGCATCACCCGCATCAAGGAAAAACAGTTGAAACCTATTCCCCACATGTTGAGCCACATCATCCAACACAACAGTCCCCTGTAAGGGTCATCGTGAGTCCATAAATTCTTTTCAAGCCTATGTGACCCATTGTGTTCATAGTTTGAAGCATCTAAACCTATCCTTCATCATTCTTCGGATGATGCAATGTGCTTTAGTGACACACAATCGTGGTCTACCCTACGATAGAGTCCTAAGTTACATATTTATTGTATCTGGAGTTGATGTTAAGGGGGAGGAAGTTTCTAAGGAGAGAGAAGTTATAATTCGTTGTAATAAATTTTCTTGTGGAGAAGTGGCAGATTTTCAAAACCCTCCTCCAAATGTAGGAGCACAGCCTCCAGCAAATGAGGAGTCACACTTCACACATGCTCGAGTTGTTGGCTTTTCAACAGCATATGGTTGGAAGATATGCAAAATTGGAGGACCATGTGCTTTATATGTGTCATCAGCATGACCGAATGGCTCATCAGCAGGACCAAATGGCTCGTCAGCAGGACCAAATGGCTCATCAGCTGGACCAAATGGCTCATCACTTGCAGATTTCGGTGCCCACAAGATCTCCATCAAATTCTACATCATATTCTGAGTAGGAAAACACAAAGTATTGAGTGCAATACTGGTTCATATTGATACAGTAAGTAGTGTTTAAATGCTTTGCTTTTAATCTAGACCTGTAAATGGATAACCGAAATCCGCCTCCCGCACGATTCGCTAAGGGTATCCGATCCGAAAATTTTCACCGGAAAACATCCGATCCGCATTAAGCAACCGGATCGGATTCGGATAAGCTATCGGATCGGATAATATCCGGATAAATTTTATCCGGAAGAGTAGAGTATTTAACATTTTTTCTTTAAAAATAGGTGATAATCGGATTCGGATACCGGTAATCGGATTCGGATACCGGTATTCGATAACCGGAAATTAGAAATTTATAATAAAACATGTAAAAAAGTGACAATTATCAATAAATAATCGGATATTTTATCGGATCGGATTATTATCGGATATCCGATAAAGTTTCGGATTCGGATTCGGATGCCTTCTCTAAATTTTTGCCGGATTCGGATTCGGATTCGGATAGCGAATTTGCTAATCGGATTCGGATTCGGATACTGGTGTATCCGAGCCGAATCCGGTCCGTTTACAGGCCTATTTTAATCTCTTATATTGATCTGTTTGCTTTAGAACTTTGTCATGTTGTCATGTTGTCATTTATATGAAGATAAATATAGTGAAAATCTGTTTAGCTACTGTTCAAGTAGAATAGATGGTAGGGAAGTGGTTTTCTTTTTGAGAATATTTTGTCTCTGAAAATGTAGTAAGAAGAGGATGCTAAAATAAATTCAATAGGATAAAATGGTTGGGGGGAGGGGGTAATGGTCATGTCTAGATATGTGTTTAATGGTTTTGTGAAATTGTGCCAGCATTGATTCTGTAACTATGTAGCTTCTTTTTATTGATTATTACTTGATAAAATTATGCTGCAGTTAAACTCTATTCATAATATTTTAGTACACTGAAGAGTGTTTTTGTCAAAGGTTAAGTGATGGAATATGTTTCCCTGATAGAGGGGAAAGGTTGCATTAGGATACGTTTTCAATGTAAAATCCTGTAGAATTGTCAAGACTTTTGGCCTGGTGTCATGGAACCACATTTAATGGATCCCAGTTAGAGCTTCCAATAGATAATTGACTGCTGGACATTTAGAAAAGAAAATTGTTATAAAGCTCCCAAAGTAACGGGTATGGCCAGGATCATGCCCTCTGCTCAAAATAATGTGATGGCAGTGTACAGCAGTAATGAGTTAGGGTTTCTTCTACCTATAAAATAAAGCTATGGTTGTATGTCTTCCTATCATGAAAAAGAAAATTCTTATTTTGAGTTTTATAGTGGCTTTTCTTACTTTTTATTCTCAACTATAGAGTATGGATTGCTAGCGTCAGTGATCTCCATTGTGGTATTGTTTATATGCGTGGTTGCCACCCCCTTCAAAATCCAGTGCGGCAAAAGGAAGCAAGAAGAGGTGTTGGGAATCTATGTTGAGGAACCAGCTCCATGAAGTTGAGAATCTATGTTGAGGAACCAGCTCCATGAAGTTGTTTGAAGTTCAAATTTTGGAAAGAAGATGTCAGCTTCATGACTAGTGCTTAGGGCATACTATTTATTAAATGCTTAGTTTTATTTTTTGTATTCCTGGTGAGAACTTGATTTTTTTTTTTTTTTGGTAGTTTTCTCCTGCATCTTTTACCCACGAGATTCAGTATTGGCTGTGAAAGGTGAATCTGAATTGAGTCATGCTTTGTATCGCTATGGTTACTTTCTGCGAACTAGTTAAAGACTAATTTTATTATTATTTGGGCACCTCAATTGGTTACTCTAAATAGCTCCTATGGTTAAGATGCTCTAGTCATGTACTTGAGCTTCATTGCTAGTAATTGTGGCTCTTGGGTCATCAAGGGTTGTATTAGATTGTCAGGTTTTTGGGGCTGTAGTTCAATTATTTAATTTATACATATATGTTCAATGTGAAATATGGGTGAATCTTTATAGGGATTAATTGTTGGAGTCTTGGAGAAAAGTTTGATTGTTATAAGGTTTATTCTATTGTTTTTTTTTTTTTCCCACCTAGTTTTGGGATCACTATAAGATGGATGTGGCATATTTCTTACAATGACCTGAAGAGAAATCAACCGACAACTGTGATGAAAAGGCATGGTGCCGTTTCACACCCCCGTTATTATTTTGATCATGCTGTTCCAAGTAATTTGGTTATGCTCTCTATTTGTTAACTGTGATATTGTGGTGCAACTTAAGTTTTTCTATTGGAGTATAATCCATTATTTGGATCTCCAAAACTTGCCACATGAGTTATTCAAAGTAAAATGAAATAAGTTTATTCCTAAGAATAGCTCATTTAAATTGAAACCACATTAACTTTTACGTTACATGGGGAAAAACCAACCCTAATTTTGTATGCAATAGACTTCTTACCAAACAAAATTAACACCCAATAAACTACTCTATATTTAATTTAAAAGAAAAAAACAAAAACAAAATCCTTTCCACACATACACAGATGTTTATCAAATTATGATTCAATTTGGCCTCTAAACCTATACTTGGGATGGCATCAGATAGATGGCTTTTAATCTCGATGTTTCTCATCTTTTAATTTTAGAGTGAATATACTTTGTGCTAAAGTAGAGACAATCACAAGTGCCTCTCTTTTTCTCTTCATCACCAATTCCCATCCTTCAAAATTTGGTTTCTTTGAAAAAACAACCCAAATTGTTAAATATAAAGGATATATGCCCATTTTAGTGAAACGCACCATGCCTTTTTAAATATAGAGGATATATGCCCATTTTAGTGCCGTTTCACACCCCCTTGAAACGGCACCACGCCTATTCGTCACTGTGATGAAAAGGCATGGTGCCCTTTTGCAGGCATTGGAAATGGCACCATGCCTTTTTAAATTTTAAAGGAATATATGTCATTTTAGTGAAACGGCATGGTGCCATTTCACACCCCCGCGAAATGGCACCACGCCATTTCGTCACTATGATGAAAAGGCATGGTGCCTTTTTGCAGGTGTTGGAAACAGCACCATGACTTTTAAATTTTAAAAGGATATATGTCCATTTTAGTGAAACAACATGGTGCCATTTCACACCCCCGCGAAACAGCACCACGCCTTTTCGTCACTTGACCAAGATGTGCTCTTTTCTGTTTTTTTTCTCCCCATTTTTTCTCCTTTTTTATCTATGGTTGGGACTTGCAAGAGAGCATTAATCAAGTTCCCAAGATGTAAATAAGCTCTGGTGTTACGCAATATGCATGTTATCATGATCATGAGTGCTCTACCACACCATTCAAGCCATGTCCATTACAACAACACAACCCCACGAATCATTTCTTAATCAACACCGGATTTGGAGTTGAAGGTAAATAATTGACAAGTTCTATTTCACCCACGACAAAGACATCGTCATTATAGAATTCCAACTGTCCGTTGAAGCCTTTCAACCTTGCAAGGATAATGAAGCATCCAGTAGGATGTAGGAAAAGGCATGGTGTCGTTTACCTTCCAACTGTCCATGGAAGTCTTTACTCTTCTTTTTTTTCCCCTCACCCTTCATCACAACCACCACAGTAGCAACCAAGCCTACATCCTGTCCCAAACCTTCCCATCCCTGCAACCCCAGCCCTGTCCTCTCTATTGTACAACCACCACATTACACTGCAACTCCTATAACCAGCCCCATCTAAAACTCACACTAACAAGAAAACAATAGAAATTCCATTAATAATTTCTTAATTCAAGCACAACTAGTGAAGCCTACTTATAGGCTTATAGCTTGGCTAAGCTTCACAAAATAAGACATCTCAAAAGTTGATTACTATAGCTCGAACTTGGCATTAATCCCTGGTTATGTGTCATCTACCAAAACAATATCATCAGCAAAATGCATAAAACAAGGAATTGACCATAGATCCAAAATGGGTACCTAGCATGAACCTGAAGAATGACCTTACCAACAAAATATCATTCTCCAATTTGATTCAATCAAGTTACAAAATATATGTCCAGAATTTGTATGAACAATTTGTAGTTCTATTTCCTTGAATCATAATATTACATTTCCAACATACGAAATGGTTACAAACAGAGCCATTTGAAATGGTTACAAACAGAGCCATACGAAATGGTTACAAACAGAATTTGTATCAACAATTTGTAATTCTAGACTGCTTCTTGTGCACATACTTCACAGCTGCGATTTTAGAAATGTGTTCACGGCAATTCACTTGCAGTGCACCAACATTAGCTTCAACCTATGTACCAATCAAAGATAAACTTGTGAGAAGTTCACAATTCGCAGTACTACTACTATTGTAACAACCCCCGTATTTCTAACCCGAGATCCGTATTTCAGGTCCAAGAACCCGAAGGTCTAGTCGGGTAAATTTGTGGAGTGTCCGGATAGAAGTCCATGATCCATACCCTGAACCCATGGATCTGGATCCTTTGTTTGAAGAGCCTGCCTTGCTTGGTTTTTGGAATTCTGGAAGTCAAGTGTTGTTCGAAGATGTCCGGAATGAAGGTAAGATCTCCCCCATCTCTTCTTTAGGGCTAGGTTGGCCTTGGGTATCAACCCCCTAGCAAAAGCACCCTTGTATGGAAAATTACATGGGGGCGGTTGCTAGTGGCGGTCGATTAAACCAAGCGACCGCTCGATCTGTTTTTGGGGATTTTGCCCTATTTTGCCCCCTGACTTCTATAAAAGGTAACCCTCGTCTAAATAACGAATATTTTATTCGTGGTTGCCAAATTTGGAAGTTAGACGGCTGCGGGGAAGTTCCGAAAGTGGATCTGGAGTGCTTGGCCAGTGACTTGGAGATCAGTCCTTCCTTTTTCTGGCTTTCTGACGTGAGGTAATGAATTTATCCTTTGTTCTTTACTCTCTTTGTCTGTTAATTTAGTGTTAACCCATCCCCTCGTCATGGTGGTTACCCCCTTTGATCATTGTGACTCTCTTTCCAATCTACTTGAGATGAATTATCCGTAAACGAAACCCTATTTTCGTGAGAAGGATAATCCAGTCAAGGGGAGGGTTCTGGGTAACCCAATGATGGTAATTGCTAGGATTTCCTTCACCCTTTGGCTTTGGGAGTATTAGATTTGAGACTTAGGTCATGATTACTTGAAATCCGGATTGAAAACAAGTGATCAGAAGCCTGAGTTTCGGATTGAAACTCTCTGTTTTTGGGGCGGTCACTAGTGGCGGTCGCTCAACTTAAGCGACCGGCCCGAGCGACCGGCTGGTAAATAGAGACCAAATGACTTTGGTTCTGATTCTCTTTGATTCAATTAACTTATATAATATTGTAACACTGTGTTTAGGTATACACTGTTTGAAAAGAAAGACTTGTAATAGTTAACGGATCTCTTTTTACGGACAGTTTTACTTATATGCAGGTAAGGACAATTCATCCTATCTTTTGAATAGACTTGTAATATGCTAATCTAGTGTCTATTAGAAATTGTATTTCTTTATATATGTTGATGTATTCATGTCTTAAATATAAATCATGTTATTTTACTGCTGTTTATCTTACTTACATACATACTGTGTTGATTATGAATGTTATGTATTGATGATAGTTGGTATATGGTTCTGATGGATGAGGTATCTATTTTTGGGATATCTTAGCTAGGGATATCAAAAGGCTGTGGAATGGGACACATGCTTGCTGATGTCTCCAGCACTGTCTTTACTATTTGATGGCATTATTAGGTAGAGTCTAGAATTGCATGGCTAGGTACCCCACATGCTACTACCCTTTCGGTAGGGGGATTGAAACCGAGTGACCCGTGATGACAGTGATGTGACATTGGTCCATTGTTAGTCATGTAAATGGTAGGGTTGCATATGTTAGGATTGGGCTCATGGATGTCCAAGGATCGGACCGGTTGTCGTGAGGGATCATGAGAGCATCCACCCCAATAATATGTGGATGACCATAGGGTTAAGGAGTGGAGTCCAACAGCGGTAGCCAGTCCGTGAGGATTCTCTCTCCTAGGTTGTGAAGGATACTGAACCAAGTTGGTTGGTGCCATAGGGGATGTATCTGGACTTCATGTAGACATGTAACCAGTATGACCTTACATTGGATTAGAAACCCCGACATGCGCCAGTACTCATTACCAATGGTCGTGGTGAGAGAGTGTTGACTTAACCCCAGCCATGGAAATGAGAGCCAGGTGTGGACTTTCCCTTTTTCCCAGGATCCCTACAGAGGTAACCAGTCCTTGCCGGATCAGAGTGATGAGACTTACCCAGAGGAGGGCTGGTGTATATCTTAAAGCATGTCAACTATTAGAGACCTGCATAGTTAGAAATCATAGTATCATTCATACTTTGCATTCATTCATATTATTTGTGCATTTTTGCATTGTTGGATAATTGATGGGATTTGTGATTGTTTCTTACTGAGTTCTTTAGAACTCACACCTTTATTTTGTATATGTTTATTAGCCTGCACAGAAGAAGGAATTATACAGGAAGATGGACTGGTTTCCTATGAAGGAACCGTCCCGTATGAAGAAGATGTGGCACCGTCAGTGGGAGATGGAAATAGCATGTGCAGGAGCTCCTGTGGCTGCATGGAGTGCGCTTATCGCACCTATTGATGGTCAGAGACGGAAGGTGGTCAGAAAGTTCACTCAGCGAATAGAGAAGAACTGGAGGACACCATACCTTGAGATTCATGAAAAACACTTTTAAACTTAGAAAAGGAAATTGGGAAGAAATTGATATAATTCTTTGGTTTACTTCCGCTGAACCCTTATTCATTTTTATTCATTATTTCTTTCATTTATTATTGTTATTAGAGTATTTGGACTCCTGTAATTCATTTAATTCAATTATTGAACATTGTTTGCTCTTGATTATCTTTATTTGTATTTAATATTGTTGATAGACTAGAACCGTGGATCCTATGGCGGATCACTCCCACGGGTTGTCGGGCGGGTAACCGAGACCGGTAGGTGGGGTGTGACAATTATGCTTCATGTTTTTGAATACAAAAATCTTGAATCATACACCTAAACTAGGGTACAAAGTTGAAGCATAAAAATGACAAAAAGAAAATATGCTTTACAAAACAATGGACTATAGCATTGTTGGAAAGAACATACCAGAGGATTTTGAGGTTTCAGGTCCTTGTGGCAAACTCCAGGAACACTGTGCATATAACTCAGGCCCCTAAATAACATATAAATCTAAAAGAATTAGATATATAAGCCTCACAAGGGAAGTTGGGCGGTATGTAAACTAAGAAACAAAACCGAGATATGACTGGGAACACCACTCCAGTTAGCTAGGCTAAAAAGAATCATAAACATACTCCACTAAAAAAGAAAATAAACCAAATGGTAAAGGAAACCCATTCCATCCGTAGCTGTGATTCGAATCTTAGAGATAATGAACTTCTAAATTAAGTGTTCAAACAAAGACTGGACTAGTAAAGAGTCATAGTCCAGCCATGCTTTACAATATCATAATAAAATTTAGGATGAAAAACTCCAAACAACCACCCAAGATCCTAATTTTAAGAACCTTGAAATGCAAATCCCTTGGGTGGCTGCATCATCATGTTCAATAATAAAATTTCTTTCAACTCTTTTAAGCATATGATAATAATGCCCAAAAACTGACATGATTTAAAGGGAGGGTATGAAGCTTGAAACTACACTTTAGGCAAAATCCAAACATTGACATGATTTAAAGGGAGGGTATAAAGCATGCATGGCTGGCAATTCTGCCTGAAAAGCATGTCTGGGAACACCACTCCAGTCAGGTATGTAAACTCTTAAGGAACCTTAATTTAGTTATGTAAACTAGGAAACCATATAACAAAGAGTGTATATAAACGTTTACCTGAGTAGAACCTTGAGATGGATATAGTTGATCACCTGTGCTAGACACTGTTGAACCCTGTGAGGTACCTATTTGTCGTATAATCCAACAACACATATAAACAACATTATGGTAATTTAAAAGAAAAAAAATATTTTTTAACAGTAATTTTAAATGAATTTTTGTATATATATTATATCTGTAACAGTTACAAGAAATATCCACCATGCAAACCCAATGTGGTCACTGAAGATGGTATTCTGGATGATGGTACGTCGATGGAGATCTGTCCTTCCACTGGCTTTTTCTTCTATTTTTGTTTCTGCCTTTTTCATACCAGGGCTTCTTTCTCTTTGATCCACCTTTTTGAGATTCTTTCTTTTTAAGCTATAGTTGTGTATATGTTTTAGCAGATTCTGTTGAAACATGGTCAACATGGTTTACACCAAATTCATCTTCAAGCTCCTGATGTATCCCATTAGTATGCCTATCGAGTATCTTAAATCCAACCTCTGTATTACAGGCTTCATTAAGAAGTTTCAAATATCTGGAAACCATCATCCTATACCACTGTAAGTGACTTAGTTTGTCATTTACTTCAATACCTTCCATTTCTCTCCTGTCATTTAGGGACAATATTCTTATCCCCTTCATCCATCTCATCAAAATATATCTTTTAGGAATGAACTTTATTTGTAAGTAACCTAAGACTTTCAAGGCATGACTACAAAGGATGCCTTCTCTCTCAAATAGTCTACAACTACATGTCATACTCCCCTTAGCTGGATTATGCAACACTTTGTGTTCCTTTCCAATCTTATGTTCACACTCACTTTCTTCCAAGATCACATAATGATAATTTAAAGGGATAATTACTATTGTCCTGGATATGATAACATGGCTAATTACCCCATGTACTTTGAAATACAATTCAACCCTCAACTTTGCTTGTAATACATCCCCTGTTAAACACCGTTAAATGATGATATGGCATATTGTATTTATTTAAAAATCCCAATTAACCCTATAGCTATATTATTAAAGACTTTTTAAATACAACTATCCTAAGTGAATTAGGGAAAACAAACAAAACAATCCCGCAAGAAAAGAGAAAACAAGGGAACATTCCAAGTATCGATATGTACTTTTCAATTGGCATCAAAAAAAACCAAACTCTTGTAATGTTAGTTGCATTGTCAAAAAAAAAGAAACCCCACCACCATTGTTTTGCATCTACAAGATGTTGAAAATACACAGTAAAAGTTCCATAGAAAAGGATCATATAGGAGATGAAAAGGAAGACATAAACATTCAACCTAATGGACTTCAAACATTTTAGAGATCCGCAGGGCTTTGATAAAGCTATAAACAGAGGGCAATAGAAACCAAAAAAGTTGTGTGCTCCTCACACCTGATTATGAAATGTCCATGATGTAACAACATGCCCATTCGTCTTTAAATTTATATGTCTTATCGAGACCAACAGCCCACTTCTTTCAAGACACCTATCTTATGGAACCACCCAAGAGGGTTTGGCACAAACGTTAGCATGCAGGACACAACCGAGCTATTAAGTCAACCTGGAAGCCGAGGATTGTCTCTCAAATTCTTCCATGCATTTTCAAATTCATCAACTTCAGTGTACTCCCAAATGCATTTTTTCAAACAGTTGCTGAATAATGAGTCTTCATGCATCATATACCCGAGGTGTTTCTTTGCATTTTGCAAAAGATGCCAACAACACAATGCATGATGGGTACTAGGTGAAACATCTGATATTGCCCTTGCCATTGCAGCATCCTGATCAGTGAATAGGATCTTCGGCTTCTTCTGACCATTACTTCTAAAAAAAGTCTCAAATAACCACTTAAATGATTCAACAGTTTCATCATAAAGCAAAGCAGCACCAAAAATAACTGCATTCCTATGATGGTTGAAGCCTACAAATACACCCAAGGGCCTATATTCCCTATTTGTGCAGAAAGTAGTGTCAAAACTACCACATCACCGAACAAATCATAATCACACTGCATCCCATAATCAGCCCAGAATATATTTGTTATCTTATCCTCATTGTCCATCTGTAAACAGTACACAAAAGTAGAGTTTATCTAAATAAAGTATCAAACTCCCAGCCTCCCCAAAAGCTAAATCACGTTGCCGTTTGGTATTGAGATAATTCTGTAGATCTTTCTTGGTGAAGCCAACATTTTCATTCCCTCCTGCTTGAAAACCCAATAAATCAAATGTTAATTTGGTCCCCAGTCCAGTTCTCTCAACTAAATCTATCTCAGTAACTTGGGTAGTAGATATTGCACGCTGAGACCGCACAAAATGTGCGGTATTTGATGTGTGAAGAAGATGGTTGTGTTCTTCAACAAAGTCTTTACATTCATACTGTCCATTTGCCTGTAATGATATGCTCATTTTTGCACCACAGCCAGTTCTAGTCTCTGCACGATGTCTTGTTCTCACTTTATCTGATTCCTTCCGTTTTCCTTGTTTACTACAAAAATAAGTCCTTTGCACAATAACAATTGAATCTTCTGTGCTCTTATGGCAATAGGCTCTTCTTATACTAAATCCAATATTACGCCCATATTGGTTATAAAAAGTATAGGCTTCTTCTTCTGATGTAAATCTCATGCCAATTCGGGGCTCAAGACAACTAGCCATTGCAATAAACTAGCCAAAAACCACTGAGATACAATTATAAACACAATAAAATGTGAGGAAACATATCTAAAATTCAAACATTTTATTACAATTCGGTGTATCTAATAAAATTTCATTCTTCCATCAACAAATAGAACAACACAATGAAAATTAAAGGTGTTAAAAAAAAAAAATATTGATGGAATAAATGAAACTGTAAAATGTATATCTTTCCTTAACCATTTACAACATGTTAGGTGGCCAACTAGAATTAACTTCAGCTAAAAATATTTCCTACATGAGCAAAAGAGGTCTATTGCATCAATAAACTAAAATATAAAAGCTCAAGGCCCATAAAACCTGATCATTAATAGCAGAAGAAACTATATTCAGAAACAGAGCTATAGCTATAGTAGAGTTTATGTAATAGCAGAAATTATGTAACTCCTAGAAATAGAGCTGCAGTAACATCATATTCAGCAGAAAATAGAGAAGTGTAGAAAAAAAGAATGCAAGGCTACTTGTTAATTAAGTAAAACAGATACCAAAGTTATTGGAAGCATGTTCTAATACGTCGAGTGAGTGAGCTGCTTGAAGGGATCTGTTAACCTCCAACAAACTACTTCACAGTTCACTCACTGTCCTGAGACAATCAATAGGGATCTAGAGCATTAAATCCCCCCCTTTTTAGGGGGAGAAAGAATGTTATGATATTTAAACTCATTCCAAGTTGAGCCACTTCAAACGAAATGACCCAAAAAGCACCATTGAACCTATGGATTAAGTAAAAGGCATTGAAAAGAACTGTAGACATCCAAAACAAGATGTCATCATCAAAAAAGTAGTAATAGTAGCAACTGAAAGCACACAACAAAATGAAACATATTCATACCATCCCATCTTAGAATGAAACATATTCATACCATCCCATCTTAGACAATGGAGACTGTTCAGTGCTAAAATCAAACTAGGGGTATATTGGATATTCATAATTCGTTATGCATAATTCTCTACAGTTCAGCATAATTTTGTGTCCTTTTGCATCTTAAGTGGCTACATGGTATTGATTGGGGTCTTGGCTAGCCAATTTATTCCGTCCATGACTCCTCTTCTCTAATCTAGTTAATTCTCTTGTCTCTCCTTTTAACTTCTTAGTGCTGGTTTCTTAGTTCAATAGTTGATACCGTGACAAAGACCATGTTCTTCTAGCAAGACTAGCAAAGTTATCATGATGCAGCCAAGACTTCTTGTGCATTGCCACCTTGTTGGTATTGCATTGGTTTTTCAGACAGTCTCCAATACTGTGGTTGCCTTGCTGCCTTGATAACTATGTCTTCTAGCTAGTTAACATTCCAAAGACACTCTTTTTAACTGAAGAAGGAGAAACCGTTGCCCGGGGGGGGGGGTCTCTTCACAAGCAAACCAATGTTTTGAAGTCATACAGATTCAGATATGACTCTATAGTTGATATTTATATATTTAAAAGGACTGACCATATCAGTTTACAGCTACCATATTGGACCTAGCAATTGCTTCAACAGAATCCCAACATCTCTTAATAAGAGTAAAGAAAGGTTATGGATCCTTCTTATTCCTCTATGATGTGTTTCCTCCCTTCTTCATTTTTCCCTTCTAGCATGTAATGCAACATTGTCAAAGTAAATAGCTAGTAAACAAAGGAAAGAAAAGAGTTAAAAGATGCTTTTATACCCTTGGTTTGTTAAGAGAGGAACAAAGCAAAATTATTAACAAGAAAATTAGTGGTTAGCACAATTCATCATTCGGGTGGGGGGATTTAAACTATGAACAATTAAAACCAAGTTTGGTGTCCTCTGATTTAGGCAATGGGAAGCCAAATAAAACCCCATCTCACCATTCTGCTTGGCAGGATCCAAAATTATGGCCCAGACACCATGTTCAATAAAAGTAAGAAGAAAAGAGGGACCATATTTTGTACTACAATCACCAACCATAAGAATGAAAAATGTTCTAAAAGAGTAGTATAAACAATGTTAGTATACACAACTGATGCTTTCTAGATCTAGCTATTTTTTAGTATGATAAGTCATCTAATGACCCGAATCCATGAATCTAGGTAGTGGCTCTAGTAGGGCTGATTGGTAACCATTCTAGATTGTTATCTTCTAAATGGATGTGACCCCACGGTCATCATGCTCCTGGAACACTATGAGTAAAGGATTGTATTTCCTACACAGTTCCTTTAGTTAGGAAACATGTTTGGTCCTTTACTAACCTCACAAATTCAAGAGAGGCTACACCACTATTTTGTATTTATCTAGGTTTTTTTTTTTTTTTTTCCTTATTTTTAATTTTTTTTCCCGGGGTGGTTGGGTTGTTTAGAGGGGTGGGGGCTAGGATTGTAAAAAATTGCCTCTGTCTAAGTTTTTATTAACCTTGTCATAAGGGACTGACCATCATATTTACTAGAAAGCACTTACACAATCTTTTGCTTCCTCTCCAACTTTTCCAATATGATCAAAGGTAGGGGTTTCTTCTGTTAACTCTTAAGATACATCAATGCCTATAAAAGAGTGAAGACATCATGTTCATCAAATCAGATTCTTTCGGAAAAATTATTGGTTGTGACAATAGACATCTCTCTCTTTAGTCTGAGGCATGACCGCTAAAAACATCAATCAAAACCATACATATATTTCAAACCTTCTACAATTACTTTGCAAACTGTTGGATGCGCACAGTGAATCAAGACAAGAAATGTGAGTCACACAAAAGTAAGGACGAATATCCACTGGTATTGGTGAAAAGGAAAATAGAGATTGATACTTACTAGCTAACTGTAATCGAGGGCAGGATTTGTAATGACTTTCCTATTCCTATTCTAGAACATCATTTTCCATCCAATGAAGGGCAGGTTTAGATGCCTCAAACTTACCCCTTGATTTTGCTTGTTCGCAGGCTGTTTGTCTCTTAGAAATCTGTTGCAGGATCTCTCTCACAAATCTGCACGCTATCTCTCTCCTCCAAGTTAGTCTCAAGCGAGAATAATGAAGAGGGTAAGTTTCCCTAGATTTTAGGAATGTTGAGCTCGTCGTTGGAAGACTCACGATCTTTAGCAGACTCTCTCTCTCTTTCTTAGGTTTCGTTCGCAGGGAAATGAAGAAGACGATTAGTTTCCCTCGATTTTTACATTTTCAAATTGCTTCTTTGAACTGGTTTGTTTTTGAGCCGAACCAAATGAGCCGCATGAGCCGACCCAATGAACCGATTATTTCACTTAAAACCAAAAAACCTCACACGTTGTAAATCAATGGCTGAAATTTATTTTTCTTTGTTGGCTCAATCTGAGCCGTTCGCAGCTCAACGTTGCGCATTAAATGCGCAACGCTGAAGCAAAACCCCAAAAAGTCCCAATCAAAACAAAAGGAGCTCCAACCAGCAAATACAAAAGGGAAATCTAGCTTGCGAGCTCAAGGTATGCACAACCAACAACCAACTACCAGTTCAACAACATTACAACTTACAACATGGGCTAAATATCACTAACTTCCCCCCGCCCTTGCCAAACAACTGACAACAAAATCCTAACACTCTTTATTCAATAGCTCAGAACCAAAGCTGGTGACACTCTGGCGAGACTACGCCACTAATATGGGCTAGCAACTACTAGAATCATTGCCTTAGAAGCCAGTAGAGGCCATCAAATCTGTGATCCCATCAACCTCCTAAGGTAACTACAACCCTTACAAAAAACATCTGACAAACAACGCTAGCCTTCACATAAAATTTGCTCCATGTCATTAACCAATCTAAACTATGCTTCGCATAAGAATTTTGTTGTCAACAACTACTGCAACAACCATCTAGGTAGACCCTCCTATTGAAGAGACAAAGAAGTTGAAGCAATGGTGTGAAATCCAACCCCTAACCTTAACCTGGAAACCCTGTTGTTTGTAGGTCCGAAGACCCGAAGAAGGCAACTATGGGTCATCTCAATGGAAGACATGGTGTTTGACCCAGAACCCATGGAGATTGATGATGGTGCTCCATACTTGGAAACTTTGGCAGTGTTTGAAAAGAAACTACACCTTGATGAATGAGAGCTTAGTTGATGGACCTAAAGCGTAGTTGGACATGGTTTGAAGGCATTCCTCTATGCTAGGTAAGTCATTTGTTGAGTTGGGAGAAGTCCACTTGAATTTGAGGAGGTTTAGGCCTTGAATTCCCTATTTGGCCTTGTTGTCAATGCTTGGTTGACTGGCCAGTCGATCAGCTAATCGACCAACTGCTGACAGAATTAGTGTAAAATCCTCTTATTAGGGTTTTGATGCTCTATTTAATAGGACTTTGTGTTTCTTAGCTTCTTTTGTTTCTAAAACCTCTAGAGAACGTGAGAAGCCTCTCTCAAAGCCTCTCCTTGGTATTGTTGAAGGACTCTTGCAAGATCTCAAGTTCTTCATCTCTTGTTCATCTTCAAAGATAGTAACCTCTTAACCTTCTTTTGATTTACTCTTGTATTGATCTAATCCTATTGTTGTGATTATGAAGAAGGTATTGCAACCTTACAAACACCTCTTCTACAATCTTTAAAGTTGAGAATGAATCTCCATTCATTCCAATGATGCCATGATCTCTAAAGCATGATTTAATCTTATTGTTTTGAATTCTCTAGCATGTTAGTATTCATCTCTAATCTACTGTTGATATTCATCTAGAGTGGTTCCTTGATCTCTCTAGTTTGTCTTTTGAATCCATGGTGGTTTTCATTGAAAACCATGTTTTTGATCAAATTAGAAAGTCATGTTTTCAAATTAGAAAGTCATGATTTTGATCATTGTTTGGTGTCTAATCTATGCTAGTTAGTCTTAGATTACAGGTCCCAATGTTCCTTTGAAATTTCAGAGTGTTTTGAATCCTGAAAGATGAGTTTCGGATCAAAATTCTCAAGTTTGCTACGAACACTGTTCACCTAGTCGACTGCATGGTCGACTGGACCAAGCTGCCGGACAGGCTACCAGGTAGAACAACTTTGGTTTTCTTCATCTGATTTGATCCCTTTGACCTCCAGTCTTCTAGGGCTTTTCCTAATGATGTATCTATGCTTGTTTAGAGTTTATTTGCTAACTTTGGACTTGATCTCTTGTTCCTTCGGATTTTCTTCGAATCTAATTAAGGTGAAGATAGTTGTTTCCATATTAACATAGATTGCGTGAATCTTAGTTTCTAATTTGGGAATTTCATAGATTCTCTGTTGTTCTTCTATTTTCTTAATATGATATTACTGATGTAAGTACTTCAAGTACAGTAGGACCTTATTCATATATTCTTCTTATTACTTTGATCATGTATAGACATTATTCTTGTAATTTACATATTCAATTGATCGTGTCTATATGATATCTTTTTATATGTTGGAATATCAGTTGTGTATGTTATGACTGAATTGGGAATGTGATTGATTAGGTATGATTTGGGATTGGGGAATATCCTTTTGACGTTTTTGTCCTTGGACATCAGTGGAAGTGGTATGTGACATTTTTTATGGTGCCCTTTGACTCTTTCTAGAATTATTGTTTGTCATACCTAGGGCTTGTTTAGCAGTGTTTGGCTAGGATGTCCCTATTATATCAAACCCGATTAGGAAGGGTATTGAACCGAATAACCCGTGGTAGCAATGTGGGTTTGTGGGCACTCAAGACTGGTAACCAACCCGTGAGAGAACATGGATCACATTATGGGGGCCATGCATTGGTAGGGTCGCAAGTAGTAGACTTGGGCTCATGGGCGCTCAAGACTGGTGTGCAATCCGTGAGAGGACATGAGAGCTTCCCATTTATTATTTGTGGATGACCAATAGGTTTGATGAGTTGATAATCTGAGTTGGTTGTAACCATAGGATATGCTGACTCTAGTGAGAAAGATCTTTGGAAAGGATCCCAATAGGGGAGGAATGGAAGTATCGACTTGATATAACCAAGTAGATGACTTGCATTTGGCTAGGTTTTACCTTGACATGCGCCAATACTTAGACCAATGGTGATGTCAAAGAGAGGTGACCTAAACCCTAGCCAAGGAATGTCTGAGAGGGATGCATGACCCAATTACGAATGGAGAACCCAAGATACCGAGATGCTTAAGGGAGAGTGATTTGAGACCTACCCAAAGAAGTATGGTGCTATGACTTAAAGCATGTCTGCCAATAGAGACCAGCATACATAGAGTTAGATTCATACATATGCATAGTCTGTTTCATATTATATTGCATTTACTATGTTCTGCTATCATGTTATTTGTGTTGCTATGTAATAACTTGCCTTGCTGAGTTCTTTTGAACTCACTCCTTTTTGCAAATATCTTTGTTAGACTATCCTGCAGGTATTGACGACTATGAAGGCCAGTACTATGAAGCACAAGTCGATGACGCATACTATTCCCAAGCTAGTGGTTATGGTTACTACGAAAGTGAAGAACTCATGGGTGAAGACGTATCGCGTCAGGATTAGTCGCACTCATGTGCTAGTTACTAGCTATTTGGATTATGAGACTTATACTTTTAGAAGTTGTATTTATAAGTTATAAGAGACCTTAGTTTAGTTTGATTTACTTATTTCTTTCCTTACATTTTGGGAACCAGTTGTAATCTTTTCTTTCAGTTTCGAGCTACATTCCACTGTGTTATGTGGAGTGATTTTCCGCACACTCTACATGTGACTATTCCATTTGATTATTTTATGGGTATCATTCTTTCCACACTCTGATGATATTGTTATACTCTTCATCTTATATTGATCTCTTTATTTATGTAATGCTACATTGATTATGTCTTGTTCATGATTATGTTATTATAATTGTGAAAGGTTGGTTTCTTCGATACTGGATCTTCAAGGCAGTGGATCACATACTCGGGTATGCCAGGTAGGGTACCGGTTGGGTGGATGTAACAAATGGTAAGTGAAAACCCTTAGCAACTAAAAAAACATAAGATTATCAAGTTGATAGCATCTAACGCTCAACCATACAGTAGTCAAACAACTCATGAGTAGAAGGCTATATCTGTGAAACCTAGCCCTAACCTTGACCCGGAAACCTTGTTGTTTGTAGGTCCGATGACCCGAAGTAAAGTACGAAGTCAGCTTTGGGCCATCCCAGTAGAGGACTTGGTGTCTGGCTTTGAATCCATGAAAGTTGATGATGAGGTTCTATTTATGGAAACTGAATCCTGATGAAGATCTAATTAGTTGATGGACTTGGAGTGCTCTCTATCTTGGTTTGAAGGCATTTCTACCTATTAGGTAAGTCACTTGACTTGTGTGCAAAACCCCTTTAGGTTTGGATTTGATCTGGACCTTCAATTCCCTGTTTTGGCCTTGCTGTCAGCATTGGTCGACTGATTGGTCGACTGGGCCAGTCGACCAATCCACTCGACCAATGAGTGCTGTCTTTGGCAATTAGGTTGATTCTTGCTCTATTTAAGCCCAACCTCGAGTCCACTTCGTATTTGCTGCCTCCAAACCCTCTGGAACGAACCAAAGACCTCTGCAAGTCATCTCTCTTGCATCCTTGGTGTTTTCTTGACGGATCTTCGTCGGAACTCTTCTTTTTGCATCAAAAGGTATGTCTACTCTCTCTTCTTCTCCTCCATCTTTGTTTTTCTTTCCTTTTTGAGTTGAGACAGTAGAAGAGATACTGCATCCTCTGTTGCAAACATCTCTGAACATGTTCTCATGATCATCCTAAGGATTTAAGGCTAGAACAATGATCTTAACCATGATCATTGCAAGCTTTTGAAGGATTCATGATCAAACCATGATTTAATCTCTGTTAATCTCCTAATCTGAATTCTGATCTCTTTGGATCTTCTTTCATTGATCATGTTAGGGGTTAATGGTTGTGTTTCCTTTCCATGATCCATAATCCATAGAATTCTAGTTGTTCTCTTCTACCTTACTATGTGTTCTTCATGATGCATGATAGTTACATATATGGTAGGTTTTATTTCCTTATTTAGATTTATGCTTCTAAGCCTTATTCCATGAAGACCTATGCATGTTTTCATGTTTTCATTACCGAAAGCAATGATCCATCCTCCTATAGTTCTTGTCCTTGTTTTCTATTTCAAATTCATCAAGATCCATGTTTGAGTTAATTATGGTAACTTTTTGTTTCCTAATTTGGATCTTGATACCTTGATTTGATTAGTGTTTTGAGGTCCCCTATATGCTAGAATACTACTGATGTAGTCTACCCCTTGATTAGTACCCTTTTGAACCACCAAATTCGGATTTCATATCTTAAAACTCTGATTTTATAGGCTACTGTCTGCATTGGTCGACTGATTGGTCGCTGGACCACTCGACCAATCCACTCGACCAATGAGTACAAAGCAACTCCGAATTGGTCTGCTTTCGGATGTTTTGATATATTTTCTGTTAGGGATCTTTCCTAATATGTTGTATATACTTGTTTAGGACCTTCTTCTCAAGTTTGCCAAGATCTTACTTGATTTCTTAGGATTCTTTGCGAGTTATAAAAGGTAAGGATGGTTATTTCCTTAATTACATAGATAGCATGAATCTAGTTTCTATATTTGAATATCATTAATATGTTTCCTAAATTAGATTCTTACAATGATATACTACTGTTGCATAACTTTGATTACAGTAGCATTACTTATTCATGTTGAATTGATTCATGTATGATTTACTTACCAATGTTATACAAGTGATTGTAATACTGATTTCTTTCCATATATGAAGTTACCATATATGTGATGATATGAATTGATGCATGTGTATGCTTACGTATGGTTTGGAAAGGAGAGGTGTCCTTTCGACACTTCTGTCCTTGGACTACTACGGGAATATTATGGGATGTTTCCGGAGATGCCCTCTGGACACCTTCCTAAACTGTTGGATGACATATCTAGGATTTGTCTAGTAGTGTTTGGCTAGGATGTCCTGTTATGTCGGACCCTAATCGGAGGGGTATTGAGACCGAACGACCCGTGGTAGCAATGGGGATTCATGGGCGCTCAAGACCGGTAACCAACCCGTGAGAGGACAGGAATCACATTGTGGGGGCCATTTATTGGTAGGGTTGCATATGGTTAGACTTGGGCTCACGGGCGCTTAAGACCGGTAACCAACCCGTGAGAGGACGTGAGAGCTTCCCGTTTACCATATGTGGATGATCAATAGGGTTGATGAGTCCGTAGTCCGAGTTGGTCGGTGCCATAGGATACGCCTGACTCTAGTGTGAAGGATACCGGAAAGGATCGTCGGGGACGAGGAATGGAAGTATCTGGATCGACTTGATGTAACTAAGTAGAAGACTTGCATTTGGCTAGGTTTTACCCCGACATGCGCCAGTACTTATACCAAATGGTTGTGAGAGAGTGTGTTGACTTAACCCCCCGCCAAGGTTTGTCCCGAGGGATGAAGGACCCATTACCAATCGGCTGCTCAAGACCGGTGAAATGATCCGTGAGAGAATCCAAGATATCTTAAATGGTTGAGGATGTGAGTGGACTTTCCTAAAGAAGTACGGTGCTATGACTTAAAGCATGTCTGCCAATAGAGACCAGCATACATAGAGTTAGATTCATTCATTCATTGTTTGTCTCATATCATATTGCATTTATGTTTGTTCTGGAATCCTGCCATTTATGTTATTATGGATTTTAACTGCCTTACTAAGTTTCTTTGAAACTCATTCCTTTATTGTACAATGTTGTTAGACTATCCTGCAGTCTCGAGTACTATGACGGTCCCTATGAGGAAGCGCAAGGCGAAGAGACATATCTCCAGGAAGGTGATTGCGGTTACCACAATTACTCTGAAGATCCCGCGAGTGGTTATGCTCCGTACGATGCTTAGTTCGACCATTGAGTGGAAGCGTCCTTGTGCTATTTATGAGATCTATACCTACAAGGATGTCGTCTATAAAGTGGAGAATAATTTAGTTACCCAATGTACTTGCTACTGGGATTAGATTTTGTCTAGTTTATTCTTTAGAGCTACTTTTCCGCTGGATGTAAAGTGGGATTTTTGCTTCACTTTACTTATCTGTTTGATACTACGATTATATCTATTATTCTGATTCGTTTATGATTCAATCTTTCATTATTGGATCCATGATTTATCTTCCGCACTCTTGTTATGATTGTTCATGATTATGTTATTGTTTATGTGGGAGGTTGATCACTCGATACCTGATCTTCGGGCTGTGGATCACACTCTCGGGTATGCCGGATAGGGTACCGGCCGGGAGGGCGTGACTGATTGGTATCGGAGCCCAAGGTTCGAGGAGATCCTAACCACAAAAGACAATAACTGAACATTCCTGAGTCATTGATCTGAAATGGCTCTTCTACTCTTAGAAGTGAATAATAGAACACTGAATTAGAAACTTGACCTTTGAGGTATAACAGAACATTTTCGAATAACATTCCATAATTATACTTGAACAAATGACACTAATGCAAGGAAAAGAAAAGTGCATAACATACAATAATTAAAGAGAAACAAAATGAACTTCATTAATTTCAAAAGTTTTTACAATGATTACATCTGAAATGCATAAATGGAAAATCCTAAAGTACAGTCTATCTAGGTGATCTACTCTGATCTCTGTATGCTCTGAACTCCTCTCGCTAGCTGAGTCACCCGATGCTCTATCCTATCCTGTCGTGACTCCATCCTCTCGTACATCTGCTCTGTCCGACCTCCATCCTCTCTAGCATGGAAGTCATCGATCTCATCTGTGCACCAAGATCTGAAGTCTCCGGAACCGCATGTGAAGGGCCGCCTGCCTCGAAGTGTGATGAAGGAAACTCGTGATGCACAGGCTCAGCCTCGCGCATATCTGTATCATCTCCGGCCTGATCATCACTATCGGGACCGATATCCTCTCCTCCATCCTCCGATCCCTGATCCTCATCCTCCGATTCATCATCATCCTCACCCTCTGGACCCGGAGATCTCTCTAACCGATGTAGTCTCATCCGCCGAATGGTCCGAGTCCCAATGGGGTATCCCCGTGATCTAGTGTCCATCGGTGTATCCTCGAAACTCACCCCGAAATGCCCGAAGATCAAAGTCGAAGCCTCCCATAGCAAAGGTTCCGCATGCTAGGCCGCAGAACTAAGTCCAAAGCATGACCTGCTGAATGATGTAGGAGAGATCGATCTCGAAGCCCATGTAGATGCGGTAGATGACCAAGGCCTCCATCACCGTGACCCGATGGTGATGTCCGGCTTTCGGCATGATGTTTCGGCCGACTATGCGACCGATAATACGTGCAGAGCCCGTCATCCGTCCGCTAGTCCACGGTGTGTAGCATCGACGGCTATCCCATAGCGTAGAGCATATCTCGCGAAGCTCGTACGGCATCGGATGGCTGTCCAGATCTGCTCTCGCAGGTATCCACACACACTGCTTGTGGATAGTAAGGGACCTGCAAGATCTCAGCCGGTGTCCGGGTAGAGAAGCGAATCCGAGTCCTGGAGGACCCTGCTCCCGAGGACAAGTCTGAGTGGATGTCCCTGGCCTCGAGCCTCCTCAGTGTAAGTAAGGTTGCTGAAGAACAACCTCACTAGCTCCGGGTATACCGGCAAATCCTCGGTGAAGAGATGAGTCCACTGTAAAGTGTCGAACCTCTGCCGGATCCTAAAGGCTCTGAGCTGGCGTAAGTGAAGTAGACGCCCCATCTCGATGTTACAATAGCTGAAGTAGGCCTCGTACAGAAACTCGGCCTGAGGTGTGTCAAACATGTCCGGTCTCCTAACCTCCTCTCTAGGCTCGAAAGGAACCTGACCTCTGCCCCTAAGAGCACCTACGATGCGACCTCAACCTCTACCTCCTCCTCGTCCTCCCCTCTGCATGGTGTATCTGTGGAAGAGACAAGAGACATTTCCACTTAGTGCTATTTCAAGATTTGAGCCAAAAGGGTATTTTCGTAATTTTTCGGAAAATTTCAAATTTGGGGGAAATTTGATTTGAACATACTAGCATGTGCGCAATACTTGGAATTTCATGTCTATAAAGTTGTTTTGATGAAAATCGATCGAAAACTTGGATTAAAGCGAAAAATTCAGCAAGAAGAAATTTGGGGATTTTGCAATTTAGGTCAAAATTGGATTTTTGAAAAGTTGGAATTGGTTAAATCAAATTGTATGGACCTACCTATAATGTCATCTTGAGCATGTAGCATTTGATCTCGTGCGAAAATTTCAAGCGGTTTGAGAGAAAACGAAATTTTTCTAAAGATATCGATTTCGGTATAAAACTTTGCGAGATGAGCACCAAATGTGTTAAAACTTGTTGTCTATGCATGGCATTGTGTTAAAACCTAGGGAATATGTTTCTAAGCATTCCTAAGCATGATTTCTAGCATTGGATACAAGTAAAGCATGGTTTTATTGAAATGCAAGCATGAGAAGATGATAATGGAAGGAAGAATGAGAGATTTACCTTGTTTGTGAAGATGGTGTGTTGTGGTGTTGATGTTAAATCACCTCAAGAACACTTGTGGGAACTCTTGGATATTTTCCCTAGAGCTCTCTCACCTTTGGAAGAAGTTAGAATGAGGTTGGAATGTGGAAATGAGGCTTATAATGCGAATTTTCGTACTTCTGTCTTCATTGGTCGACCGATTGGTCGACCGGGTCACTCGACCAACCACTCGACCAATGGTCACAGTGACCTCATTTGCTGTTGAATTTTTGGAAAGTGTGATTTTTGCCTTATGGAATATTGTTTGATGACTATATGGATATATTTGAGCATGATTTAAGTTTTCAAATCATTTGGACTTGTGGTTTATGTTGAATCTTCGAAATTCGGTATTTTGATGTTCTCGGTTTTGCAGAATGGTTACTCTGAGAAGTGGGCGTGGTGAATCCAGTGGTCATGGAGGTGGTGAAGTACCTCGGGGAGGTGGTGAAGTACCTCATGGAGGTGGTGAGATACCAAATGCTGATCGGGGTACTCATGAGATCCCCGGTGCCCCGAATGTTGGAAGTTTCGAGATATTGCCAATATTATGGGCAATATGATGCAGCAGCAAGCAGCCTCGGTTCAACCAGATGTTGGTGGGTTTCATGACTCGCATAATGAGACCCGGGCTGGTGCTAATGTGAATCCTCATGCCGCAGCTCCTGAATGCGGGAGGTTTAGCTGGAACTCCTCATACTCGCCGATGGAGAGTTTTCTCGAAGATGCAAGTACCCACTTTTACCGGAGTTACCAAGGACCCCTTGTTTCCTAACAAGTGGCTTCGTGAGTTGGAGAAGGCTTTCCGACATCTGCAATGCTCGGAAGCTCGGAAGATTTTGTTTCTTCGAGCGAAGTTGCAACAAGAAGCCGATGCATGGTGGATTTCCACTCGTCTGTTTTGGAAGGTTTGCATGCAGGAGTTGTAACTTGGGAGTTATTCAAAGAGGCTTTTTGTATGAACTACTTTCCCGAGGCGGTGAAGGATGCGAAGGAAGCTGAGTTTATGATTCCGACTCAAGGAACTTTGTCTGTGTTGGAGTACCAACAGAAGTTCGAGGAGCTTCATTTCTTTGCTCCAGATTCTTTGAAGGAAGACCTCGCCAAAGCAAAGAAGTTCTTCAAAGGACTGCGCCCCGCCATTAAAGCTTACCTCACAGTCCAGCCTATAGTGAGCTATGCTCAAGTGGTGCGGAACTCGAAGAAGTTGGAAGAAACGAGAGAAGGAAAGTGCTCGTGTGCAAAAGCCTTGGCGATCAAGGAATTCTGGTTTGGTGGATCGCAATGACCGTCGTTATGTGAGACCTACACCCTACCCCACTCCTACCTTTCGGGCTAAGAGTGTAGGTCGAACACGGGTTTTCAGCAGCCCGGCCGGTTTAGACAAGATGGCGGAAACCGACCACCAGCAAGTGCAAGAGCAAGTGCAAGTGCAAGTGCAAGGCCTTTTGTTCGGAAGCCCTCTGTTGCAGCCACCCCCGTTGGATCCAGCAATCCTGTTTGCTTCTACCGCAAGCAAGCTGGTCATTTTGCTCGTGCTCTGTCCGGGCGGCCCGCCCAGCAGCCTCGCCCCTGATGGTGAAGAGTGCTCCTGCTCCTCCCTCTCGGTAGAGTTTTCAGTATTTCAGTCGAGCGGGATCCAAGCCATGATGTGATTACGGGTACATTGTTAGTCGCTTCTATTTCGCATTTGTCTTATTTGATACGGGTGCATCTCATTCGTTCATGTCATCTCGCATTCATCAAGAAGACTAACCTAAGCCCCGAGAAGTTGTCTAGTTGTTTATTGATTAGTACACCTACTGGTCTGTTGTGAAACTAGATAAGGGGTTATCTAAATGTCCCGTGTTGGTTGGTGAGAAGAACTTGGAAGCCAATTTTGTGATTCTTGACATGAAGGATTTCGATGTTATTTTGGGAATCGATTGGTTGACAGCCCACAAAGCTGTGTTCCTTTGTTCCTCAAAGAAGATTCAGTTCCATATTTGTGGAAGTCCGGTCTTTGAATTTCGGGGTGAAAAGAGAAGGGTTTGTAAGAAGGTGCTGTCTGACCGATGCAAGTCTATGCCCTAGTGGATGATGCTTCATCCGAAGGCAAGGGTATAGTGGAGAAAAGAGTCGATGAAGTCGAGTTGTCTGCGACTTTGTTGATGTCTTCCCCGATGATCTATCGGGAGTGCCTCCGGACGAGAGATGTCGAATTCTCTATTGATCTCGTCCCTGGTGCTGCACCGGTATCTAAAGCTCCGTATAGGATGGCTCCTACCGAGTTGAAAGAGTTGCAAAATCAGTTGAATGAGCTCATTGATAGAGGTTTCAGACAGCCTAGTGTGTCACCTTGGGGAGCTCCGGTCTTGTTCGTCAAGAAGAAAGACGGTAGTATGCGCTTGTGCATCGACTACCGTGAGTTGAATAAGTTGACTATCAAGAATAGATATCCGCTGCCCGTAATCGATGATCTCTTCGATCAGTTGAAGGGTGCAGTTGTGTTCTCGAAGATTGACTTAAGGTCCGGATATCACCAATTGAAAGTGAAGTCTAGTGATATCTTCAAGACAGCTTTCCGAACGCGGTATGGTCACTATGAGTTTAGAGTCATGCCCTTCGGATTGACCAATGCTCCTGCGGTGTTCATGGACCTCATGAACCGAGTATTTCATGATGTGCTTGATAAGTTTGTGATTGTTTTCATTGATGACATCTTGATCTATTCGAAGAGCGAAGAAGAGCATGCGAGTCATCTAAGTTTCACTTTGCAAAGGTTGCGGGAAAAGAAGTTGTTTGCTAAGTTTAGCAAGTGTGATTTCTGGCTTAAGAGAGTGGTTTTCCTTGGTCATGTAGTTTCAGCCGAAGGTATTCGTGTCGATCCTGAAAAAGTCCAAGTCGTGGCTGATTGGGAGAGACCGAAGTCGAGAACGGAAATAAGAAGTTTTCTTGGATTGGCGGGTTACTACCGAAGGTTTATTGAGAACTTTTCTCGATTGGCTGCTCCTATGACTAAGTTGACCAGGAAAGAAGAGAAGTTTGTTTGGTCTGACGCCTGTGAGAAGAATTTCCAAGAGTTGAAAGATAGATTGACAAGTGCCCCGGTTTTGACTATACCTGATAGTTCCGGTGGTATGACGGTTTATACCGATGCGTCAAAGATTGGTTTGGATTGTGTACTGATGCAACATGGCAAGGTCGTAGCCTATGCTTCTCGGCAATTGAAGGATTATGAGCGGAATTACCCCACTCACGATCTAGAACTTGCCGCCGTTGTCTTTGCTTTGAAGATTTGGAGACATTATCTTTACGGTGAGAAGATTGCCATTTTCACGGATCATAAGAGTTTGAAATACTTCTTTACCCAAAAGGAGTTGAACATGAGACAAAGGAGATGGTTGGAACTAGTCTCTGATTATATTGTGATATTCAGTATCATCCTGGGAAAGCAAATGTTGTTGCTGATGCTCTTAGTAGGAAGAACCAGAAGAAGATTTTGGATTTGAATGCTTTGAGTTTACCATTGTGGTCTTCTATTGAGAGTTTTGGTTTGGAAATCGTCCCGAGAATTCTGATTTTATTCTTTTCGCCATGACGGCAAGATCTGGTCTTAGAGATAAGATTGTTGCCTCGCAGAGTTCGATCAAGAGTTTTTGACCAAAGTTGAGATGATTTCTTCGAATCCGAGTCGGACCCCGACTTTGGTATATCCATGGATGGTGCTTTGTTGTTTAGAGGAAGACTGTGTGTGCCTGCAAACGATGAAGTTAAGAAAGAAATATTGAAGGAAGCACACCAGTCAGTCTTTATTGTACACCCGGGAAGCACCAAAATGTACAAGGACTTGAAGGAACATTTTTGGTGGATTGGTCTAAAGGCTGATGTTGATGATTTTGTTGCCAAGTGTGAGACTTGCCAACGTGTGAAAGCCGTTCGACAACCTCCATCTGGATTACTTCAACCCCTTCCTATTCCTAGTTGGAAGTGGGAAGATATCTCCATGGACTTTGTGACTAGCTTGCCTCGGACAAGTAAAGGCAATGACACTGTGTGGGTGATTGTTGATAGGTTGACCAAATCAGCCCATTTCATTCCTATGAAGATCACTCATATACTGGATAAGCTAGCCAGGCTTTATGTGGATAATGTGGTTCGCCCGCATGGTGTGCCTTTGAGTATTGTTTCGGATCGTGATCCTAGGTTCACCTCAAGGTTTTGGAATAGTTGCGAGAAGGCCTTGGGAACCCAATTGAACTTGAGTACAGCTCATCATCCACAGGTCGATGGACAACTGCGAGCGGACAATTCGGACGTTGGAAGACATGCTCAGATCTTGTGTGGTGGATATGGGTGGTAATTGGGATGAACACCTAGCTTTGGTTGAGTTTGCCTATAACAACGGTTATCAAGCAACAATAGGCATGGCTCCATTCAAGGCTTTGTATGGTAGTACTTGTAGGACACCTTTGTACTGGACTCGAGACAGTGAAAGAAAAGTCTTAGGTCCCGAGATGATTGAAGCTACAAGTGCTATGGTAGATATGATAAGAGAAAGGATTAAGTCTGCCCAAATCGAGACAGAAATCTTATGCTGATAAGAGAAGGACCGATTTGGAATTTCAAGTTGGAGAGAAAGTCTTTCTCAAGGTCTCACCAATGAAGGGTGTGATGAGATTCAATGTTAAGGGAAAGCTTAGCCCTCGTTACATTGGACCTTTCGAGATTTTGGAAAAGGTTGGACCTGTTGCGTATCGATTAGCATTACCTCCGTCTCTTGCTGGTGTGCACAATGTGTTTCATATTTCGATGCTCCGAAAATACATAGAGAATCCGGAACACATTTTGCAGCAAGCACTGAAGGACTTAGTGCTGATTTGACCTAAAATGAAGAACCGGCCGAAATCCTGGATAGGAAGGACAAGCAGCTGCGGAATCGCGCCATTCCTTTGGTGAAGATTCGGTGGAAGAACCATACCCCCCCGAAGAAGCTTCTTGGGAGAAGGAAGAAGATATGAAGGAGAAGTTTCCTTACCTCTTTGGAAGCTACAGTACGCTTTCAATTTCGGGACGAAATTTCTTTAGAGGGGGGGGAGAATGTGAAACCCAGCCCTAACCTTGACCCGGAAACCTTGTTGTTTGTAGGTCCGATGACCGAAGTAAAGTACGAAGTCAGCTTTGGGCCATCCCAAGTAGAGGACTTGGTGTCCGGCTTTGAATCCATGAAAGTTGATGATGAGGTTCTATTTATGGAAACTGAATCCCGATGAAGATCTAATTAGTTGATGGACTTGGAGTGCTCTCTATCTTGGTTTGAAGGCATTTCTACCTATTAGGTAAGTCACTTGACTTGTGTGCAAAACCCCTTTAGGTTTGGATTTGATCGGACCTTCAATTCCCTCGTTTTGGCCTTCTTCGCAAGCATTGGTCGACGATTGGTCGACTGGGGCCAGTCGACCAATCCACTCGACCAATGAGTGCTTTGTCTTTGGCAATTAGGTTGATTCTTGCTCTATTTAAGCCCAACCTCGAGTCCACTTCGTATTTGCTGCCTCCAAACCCTCCGGAACGAACCAAAGACCTCTGCAAGTCATCTCTCTTGCATCCTTGGTGTTTTCTTGACGGATCTTCGTCGGAACTCTTCTTTTTGCATCAAAAGGTATGTCTACTCTCTCTTCTTCTCCTCCATCTTTGTTTTTCTTTCCCTTTTGAGTTGAGACAAGAGAAGAGATACTGCATCCTCTGTTGCAAACATCTCTCGAACATGTTCTCATGATCATCCTAAGGATTTAAGGCTAGAACAATGATCTTAACCATGATCATTGCAAGCTTTTGAAGGATTCATGATCAAACCATGATTTAATCTCTGTTAATCTCCTAATCTGAATTCCCGATCTCTTTGGATCTTCTTTCATTGATCATGTTAGGGGTTAATGGTTGTGTTTCCTTTCCATGATCCATAATCCATAGAATTCTAGTTGTTCTCTTCTACCTTACTATGTGTTCTTCATGATGCATGATAGTTACATATATGGTAGGTTTTATTTCCTTATTTAGATTTATGCTTCTAAGCCTTATTCCATGAAGACCTATGCATGTTTTCATGTTTTCATTACCGAAAGCAATGATCCATCCTCCTATAGTTCTTGTCCTTGTTTTCTATTTCAAATTCATCAAGATCCATGTTTGAGTTAATTATGGTAACTTTTTGTTTCCTAATTTGGATCTTGATACCTTGATTTGATTAGTGTTTTGAGGTCCCCTATATGCTAGAATACTACTGATGTAGTCTACCCCTTGATTAGTACCCTTTTGAACCACCAAATTCGGATTTCATATCTTAAAACTCGATTTTATAGGCTTACCGTCTCGCATTGGTCGACCGATTGGTCGACTGGACCACTCGACCAATCCACTCGACCAATGAGTACAACAACTCCGACTGGTCTGTTTCGGATGTTTTGATATATTTTCTCGTTAGGGATCTTTCCTAATATGTTGTATATACTTGTTTAGGACCTTCTTCTCAAGTTTGCCAAGATCTTACTTGATTTCTTAGGATTCTTTGCGAGTTATAAAAGGTAAGGATGGTTATTTCCTTAATTACATAGATAGCATGAATCTAGTTTCTATATTTGAATATCATTAATATGTTTCCTAAATTAGATTCTTACAATGATATACCACGTTGCCATAACTTTGATTACGTAGCATTACTTATTCATGTTGAATTGATTCATGTATGATTTGACTTACCAATGTTATACAAGTGATTGTAATACTGATTTCTTTCCATATATGAAGTTACCATATATGTGAGCGACAGGATTTTTTTTTTTTTCCGTTGTTGCCGGGGGGAATCATTCTCTTGTTGGTTTGTTCGCTTCCTGCCTTCTTGTGTTGTTTGTTTTTTTCTGTTTTCCTCCTTGTGGGGGTTTCGGCCCGTGTTGGGTTGCGTCCCCGGGGGGGGCATTGTGGGGGCCATTTATTGGTAGGGTTGCATATGGTTAGACTTGGGCTCACGGGCGCTTAAGACCGGTAACCAACCCGTGAGAGGACGTGAGAGCTTCCGCTTACCATATGTGGATGATCAATAGGGTTGATGAGTCCGTAGTCCGAGTTGGTCGGTGCCATAGGATACGGCGACTCTAGTGTGAAGGATACCGGAAAGGATCGTCGGGGACGAGGAATGGAAGTATCTGGATCGACTTGATGTAACCAAGTAGAAGACTTGCATTTGGCTAGGTTTACCCTGACATGCGCCAAGTACTTATACCAAATGGTTGTGAGAGAGTGTGTTGACTTAACCCCCCGCCAAGGTTTGTCCCGAGGGATGAAGGACCCATTACCAATCGGTGCTCAAGACCGGTGGGAATGATCCGTGAGAGAATCCAAGATATCTTAAATGGTTGAGGATGTGAGTGGACTTTCCTAAAGGAGTACGGTGCTATGACTTAACAAATTTGGGGGAAATTTGATTTGAACATACTAGCAGCGCAATACTTGGAATTTCATGTCATGAAGCTGGTTTGATGAAAATCGACCAAAACTTGGATTAAAGCTAAAAATTCAGCAAGAAGAAATTGGGGATTTTGCAATTTAGGCAACATTGGATTTTTGAAAAGTTGAAATTGGTTAAATCAAATTGTATGGACCTATCTACAATGTCACCTTGAGCATGTAGCATTTGACCCAGCAAAATTCAAGCGGCTTAGGAGAAAACGAAATTTTCTAAAGATATCGATACCAGATAAAACTTCAGATGAGCACCAATGTGTTAAAACTTGTTGTCTATGCATGGTATTGTGTTTAAAACCTAGGAATATGTTTGTAAGCATTCCTAAGCATGATTTCTAGCATTGATACAAGTAAAGCATGGTTTTATTGAAATGCAAGCATGAGAAGATGAAATGGAAGGAAGAATGAGAGATTTACCTTGTTTGTGAAGATGGTGTGTTGTGGTGTTGTTGTTGAAGCACTAAATCACCCAAGAACACTTGTGGGAACTCTTGGAGATTTTCCTAGAGCTCCTACCTTTGGAAGAAGTTAGAATGAGGTTGGAATGTGGAAATGAGGCTTATAATGCGAATTTTCGATTCTGTCTTCATTGGTCGACCCGATTGGTCGAGGTCACTCCACCAACCACTCACCAATGGTCACAGTTGACCTCATTTGCTGTTGAATTTTTGGAAAATGTGATTTTTGCCTTATGGAATATTGTTTGATGACTATATGGATATATTTGAGCATGATTTAAGTTTTCAAATCATTTGGACTTGTGGTTTATGTTGAATCTTCAAATTCGGGATTTTGATGTTCTCGGTTTATGTAATGGTTACTCCGAGAAGTGGGCGGGTGAATCCAAAGTGGTCATGGAGGTGGTGAAGTACCTCGTGTGAGGTGGTGAAGTACCTCATGGAGGTGGTGAGATACCAAATGCTGATCAGTGGTACCCATGAGATCCCCGGTGCCCCGAATGTTGGAAGTTTCAGAGATATTGCCAATATTATGGGCAATATGATGCAAAGCAGTAGCAGCCGCCTCAACCAGATGTTGGTGGGTTTCATGACTCTCGCATAATGAGACCCGGCTGGTGCTAATGTGAATCCTCATGCCGCAGCCTCCCGAATGCGGGAGGTTTAGCTGGAACTCCTCATACTCGCCCGATGGAGAGTTTTCTCAAGATGCAAGTACCCACTTTTACCGGAGTTACCAAGGACCCCTTGTTTCCAACAAGTGGCTTCGTGAGTTGGAGAAGGCTTTCCGACATCCGCAATGCTCGTAAGCTCGAAGATTTTGTTTGTCGAAGGGTTGCAACAAGAAGTCGATGCATGGTGGATCTCCACTGCCCCGCTTTTGGAAGGTTTGCATGCAGGAGTTGTAACTTGGGAGTTATTCAAAGAGGCTTTTAGTATGAACTACTTTCCCGAGGCTGTGAAGGATGCGAAGGAAGCCGAGTTTATGATTCTCGACTCAAGGAACTTTGTCTGTGTTGGAGTACCAAGAAGTTCGAGGAGCTTCATTTCTTTGCTCCATTCTTTGAAGGAAGACCTCGCCAAAGCAAAGAAGTTCTTCAAAGGATCGCGCCCGCCATTAAAGCTTACCTCACAAATCCAGCCTATAGTGAGCTATGCTCAAGTGGTGCGGAACTCAAGAAGTTGGAAGAAACAGAGAAGGAAAGTGCTCGTGTGCAAAAGCCTTGGCTCAAGGGAATTCTGGTTTGGTGGATCGCAATGACCGCCGCTTTGTGAGACCCACACCCTACCCCACTCCTACCTTCAAAGCAAGAGTGTAGGTCGAACACGGGTTTTCAGCAGCCCGGCCGCTTAGACAAGATGGCGGAAACCGACCACCAAAGAGTGCAAGTGCAAGTGCAAGTGCAAGTGCAAGGCCTTTTGTTCGAAGCCTCTCGCTGCAGCCACCCCCGTTGGATCCAAAGCAATCCCGTTTGCTTCTACCGCAAGCAAGCTGGTCATTTTGCTCGTGCTCGTCCGGCGGGGCTCGCCCCAGCAGCCCCGCCCCACTGGTGAAGAGTGCTCCGCGCTCCTCCCTCCGGTAGAGTTTTCAGATTTCCAAGAGACCGAGCAGATCCAAGCCATGATGTGATTACAGGTGTACATTGTTAGTCGCTTCTATTTCGGATTTGTCTTATTTGATACGGGTGCATCTCATATCTGCTCATGTCATCTCGCATTCATCAAGAAGACTAACCTAATCCCCGAGAAGTTGTCTAGTTGTTTATTGATTAGTACACCCACT
Source organism: Hakea prostrata (assembly GCF_041222555.1). Lineage (NCBI taxonomy): Eukaryota > Viridiplantae > Streptophyta > Magnoliopsida > Proteales > Proteaceae > Hakea > Hakea prostrata. The sequence continues at coordinate 29,818,247 of NC_142607.1, read as the reverse complement.
GGTCCCGTTGTGAAACTAGATAAGGGGTTATCTAAATGTCCCGTGTTGATTGGTGAGAAGAACTTGGAAGCCAATTTTGTGATTCTTGACATGAAGGACTTCGATGTTATTTTGGGAATTGATTGGTTGACAGCCCACAAAGCCGTGTTCCTTTGTTCCTCAAAGAAGATTCAGCCCATATTTGTGGAAGTCCGGTCTTTGAATTTCAAGGTGAAAAGAGAAGGGTTTGTAAGAAGGTGTGCGTCAGACCGATGCAAGTCTATGCCCTAGTGGATGATGCTTCATCTCAAGGCAAGGGTATAGTGGAGAAAAGAGTCGATGAAGTCGAGTTGTCTGCGACTTTGTTGATGTCTTCCCCGATGATCTATCAGAGTGCCCTCCGGACAGAGATGTCGAACTCTCTATTGATCTCGTCCCCCGGTGCCGCACCCGTATCTAAAGCTCCGATAGGATGGCTCCCACCGAGTTGAAAGAGTTGCAAAATCAGTTGAATGAGCTCATTGATAGAGGTTTCAGACAGCCTAGTGTGTCACCTTGGGGAGCTCCGGTCTTGTTCGCCAAGAAGAAAGACGGTAGTATGCGCTTGTGCATCGACTCACCGTGAGTTGAATAAGTTGACTATCAAGAATAGATATCCGCTGCCCGTAATCGATGATCTCTTCGATCGCTTGAAGGGTGCAGTTGTGTTCTCAAAGATTGACTTAAGGTCCGGATATCACCAATTGAAAGTGAAGTCTAGTGATATCTTCAAGACAACTTTTCCAACGCGGTATGGTCACTACGAGTTTAGAGTCATGCCCTTCGGATTGACCAATGCTCGCATGGTGTTCATGGACCTCATGAACCGAGTATTTCATGATGTGCTTGATAAGTTTGTGATTGTTTTCATTGATGACATCTTGATCTATTCAAGAGCGAAGAAGAGCATGCGAGTCATCTAAGTTTCACTTTGCAAAGGTTATGGAAAAGAAGTTGTTCGCTAAGTTTAGCAAGTGTGATTTCGGCTTAAGAGAGTGGTATTCCTTGGTCATGTAGTTTCAGCCGAAGGTATTCGTGGTCGATCCCGAAAAAGTCCAAGTCGTGGCTGATTGGGAGAGACCGAAGTCAAGAACGGAAATAAGAAGTTTTCTTGGATTGGCGGGTTACTACCGAAGGTTTATTGAGAACTTTTCTCGGTTGGCTGCTCCTATGACTAAGTTGACCAGGAAAGAAGAGAAGTTTGTTTGGTCCGACGCCTGTGAGAAGAATTTCCAAGAGTTGAAAGATAGATTGACAAGTGCCCCGGTTTTGACTATACCCGATAGTTCCGGTGGTAGGACAGCTTATACCGACGCGCCAAAGATTGGTTTGGGTTGTGTATCGATGCAACATGGCAAGGTCGTAGCCTATGCTTCTCGGCAATTGAAGGATTATGAGCGGAATTACCCCACTCACGATCTAGAACTTGCCGCCGTTGTCTTTGCTTTGAAGATTTGGAGACATTATCTTTACGGTGAGAAGATTGCCATTTTCACGGATCATAAGAGTTTGAAATACTTCTTTACCCAAAAGGAGTTGAACATGAGACAAAGGAGATGGTTGGAACTAGTCTCCGATTATGATTGTGATATTCAAGATCATCCTGGGAAAGCAAATGTTGTTGCCGATGCTCTTAGTAGGAAGAACCGTAAGAAGACTTTGGATTTGAATGCTTTGAGTTTACCATTGTGGTCTTCTATTGAGAGTTTTGATTTGGAAATCGTCCCCGAGAATTCTGATTTTATTCTTTCGCCATGACGGCAAGATCCGGTCTTAGAGATAAGATTGTTGCTCACAGAGTCTCGATCAAGAGTTTTTGACCAAAGTTGAGAAGATTCTTCAACCCCGAGTCGGACCCCGACTTTGGTATATCCATGGATGGTGCTTTGTTGTTTAGAGGAAGACCGTGTGTGCCGCAAAACGATGAAGTTAAGAAAGAAATATTGAAGGAAGCACACACACTGCTTTCATCAGACACCGGAAGCACCAAGATGTACAAGGACTTGAAGGAACATTTTTGGTGGATTGGTCTAAAGGCGGATGTTGATGATTTTGTTGCCAAGTGTGAGACTTGCCAACGGTGAAAGCCGCTCGACAACCTCCATCTGGATTACTTCAACCCCTTCCTATTCCTAGTTGGAAGTGGGAAGATATCTCCATGGACTTTGTGACTAGCTTGCCCTGGACAAGTAAAGGCAATGACACGTGTGGGTGATTGTTGATAGGTTGACCAAATCAGCCCATTTCATTCCTATGAAGATCACTCATACTGGATAAGCTAGCCAGGCTTTATGTGGATAATGTGGTTCGCCCGCATGGTGTGCCATTGAGTATTGTTTCGGATCGTGATCCTAGGTTCACCTCAAGGTTTTGGAATAGTTTGCAGAAGGCCTTGGGAACCCAATTGAACTTGAGTACAGCTCATCATCCACAACCGATGGACAATCCGAGCGGACAATCCAGACATTGGAAGACATGCTCAGATCTTGTGTGGTGGATATGGGTGGTAATTGGGATGAACACCTAGCTTTGGTTGAGTTTGCCTATAACAAAGCTTATCAAGCAACAATAGGCATGGCTCCATTCAAGGCTTTGTATGGTAGTACTTGTAGGACACCTTTGTACGGATCCGAGACAGTGAAAGAAAAGTCTTAGGTCCCGAGATGATTGAAGCTACAAGTGCTATGGTAGATATGATAAGAGAAAGGATTAAGTCCGCCACCAGAGACAGTAAATCTTATGCCGATAAGAGAAGGACCGATTTGGAATTTCAAGTTGGAGAGAAAGTCTTTCCCAAGGTCTCACCAATGAAGGGTGTGATGAGATTCAATGTTAAGGGAAAGCTTAGCCCTCGTTACATTGGACCTTTCGAGATTTTGGAAAAGGTTGGACCTGCTATGATCGATTAGCATTACCTCCGCTCTTGCTGGTGTGCACAATGTGTTTCATATTTCGATGTTCAAAATACATAGAGAATCCGGAACACATTTTGCAGCAAGCACCGAAGGACTTAGTGCTGATTTGACCTATGATGAAGAACCGGCCGAAATCCCGGATAGGAAGGACAAGCAACATGGAATCGCGCCATTCCTTTGGTGAAGATTCGGTGGAAGAACCATACCCTCGAAGAAGCTTCTTGGGAGAAGGAAGAAGATATGAAGGAGAAGTTTCCTTACCTCTTGGAAGCACAGTACGCTTTCAATTTCGGGGACGAAATTTCTTTAAGGGGGGGAGAATGTGAAACCCAGCCCTAACCTTGACCCGGAAACCTTGTTATTTGTAGGTCCGATGACCCAAGTAAAGTAAGAAGTCAGCTTTGGGCCATCCCAAAGAGAGGACTTGGTGTCCGGCTTTGAATCCATGAAAGTTGATGATGAGGTTCTATTTATGGAAACTGAATCCCGATGAAGATCTAATTAGTTGATGGACTTGGAGTGCTCTCTATCTTGGTTTGAAGGCATTTCTACCTATTAGGTAAGTCACTTGACTTGTGTGCAAAACCCCTTTAGGTTTGGATTTGATCCGGACCTTCAATTCCCTCGTTTTGGCCTTGTTGCCAAGCATTGGTCGATCGATTGGTCGACCGAGCGCACGACCAATCCACTCGACCAATGAGTGCCGTCTTTGGCAATTAGGTTGATTCTTGCTCTATTTAAGTCCAACCTCGAGTCCACTTCGTATTTGCTGCCTCCAAACCCCTCGGAACGAACCAAAGACCTCTCGCAAGTCATCTCTCTTGCATCCTTGGTGTTTTCTTGACGGATCTTCGCCCGAAACTCTTCTTTTGCATCAAAAGGTATGTCTACTCTCTCTTCTTCTCCTCCATCTTTGTTTTTCTTTCCTTTTGAGTTGAGAGAGAGAAGAGATGCTGCATCCTCTGCTGCAAAACATCTCTCGAACATGTTCTCATGATCATCCTAAGGATTTAAGGCTAGAACAATGATCTTAACCATGATCATTGCAAGCTTTTGAAGGATTCATGATCAAACCATGATTTAATCTCCGTTAAACTTCTAATCTGAATTCTGATCTCTTTGGATCTTCTTTCATTGATCATGTTAGTGGTTAATGGTTGTGTTTTCTTTCCATGATCCATAATCCATAGAATTCTAGTTGTTCTCTTCTACCTTACTATGTGTTCTTCATGATGCATGATAGTTACATATATGGTAGGTTTTATTTCCTTATTTAGATTTATGCTTCTAAGCCTTATTCCATGAAGACCTATGCATGTTTTCATGTTTTCATTACCAAAGCAATGATCCATCCTCCTATAGTTCTTGTCCTTGTTTTCTATTTCAAATTCATCAAGATCCATGTTTGAGTTAATTATGGTAACTTTTTGTTTCCTAATTTGGATCTTGATACCTTGATTTGATTAGTGTTTTGAGGTCCCCTATATGCTAGAATACTACTGATGTAGTCTACCCCTTGATTAGTACCCTTTGAACCACCAAATTCGGATTTCATATCTTAAAACTCTGATTTTATAGGTTATCGTCGCATTGGTCGATCGATTGGTCGATCGACCACTCGACCAATCCACTCGACCAATGAGTACAAAGCAACTCCTAATTGGTCCGCTTTGGATGTTTTGATATATTTTCCGTTAGGGATCTTTCCTAATATGTTGTATATACTTGTTTAGGACCTTCTTCTCAAGTTTGCCAAGATCTTACTTGATTTCTTAGGATTCCTTTTACGTAGTTATAAAAGGTAAGGATGGTTATTTCCTTAATTACATAGATAGCATGAATCTAGTTTCTATATTTGAATATCATTAATATGTTTCCTAAATTAGATTCTTACAATGATATACTACTGTTGCATAACTTTGATTACGAGTAGCATTACTTATTCATATTGAATTGATTCATGTATGATTTACTTACCAATGTTATACAAGTGATTGTAATTATTGATTTCTTTCCATATATGAAGTTACCATATATGTGATGATATGAATTGATGCATGTGTATGCTTACGTATGGTTTGAAAGGAGAGGTGTCCTTTTGACACTTCTGCCCTTGGACTACTACGGGAATATTATGGGATGTTTCCGGAGATGCCCTCCGGACACCTTCCTAAACCGTTGGATGACATATCTAGGATTGTCTAGTAGTGTTTGGCTAGGATGTCCCTGTTATGTCGACCCTAATCGGAGGGGTATTGAGACCGAACGACCCGTGGTAGCAATGGGGATTCATGGGCGCTCAAGACCGGTAACCAACCCGGTGAGAGGACAGGGAATCACATTGTGGGGGCCATTTATTGGTAGGGTTGCATATGGTTAGACTTGGGCTCACGGGCGCTTAAGACCGGTAACCAACCCGTGAGAGGACGTGAGAGCTTCCCGTTTACCATATGTGGATGATCAATAGGGTTGATGAGTCCGTAGTCCGAGTTGGTCGGTGCCATAGGATACGCCGACTCTAGTGTGAAGGATACTGGAAAGGATCGGCTGTGGACGAGGAATGGAAGTATCTCGGATCCGACTTGATGTAACCAAGTAGAAGACTTGCATTTGGCTAGGTTTTACCCCCGACATGCGCCAAGATTTCTTATACCAAATGGTTGTGAGAGAGTGTGTTGACTTAACCCCCGCCAAGGTTTGTCCCGAGGGATGAAGGACCCATTACCAATCGGCTGCTCAAGACCGGTGAAATGATCCGTGAGAGAATCCAAGATATCTTAAATGGTTGAGGATGTGAGTGGACTTTCCTAAAGAAGTACGGTGCTATGACTTAAAGCATGTCCGCCAATAGAGACCAAAGCATACATAGAGTTAGATTCATTCATTCATTGTTTGTCTCATATCATATTGCATTTATGTTTGTTCCGGAATCCTCGCCATTTATGTTATTATGGATTTTAATCGGCTTCACCGAGTTTCTTTGAAACTCATTCCTTTATTGTACAATGTTGTTAGACTATCCCGCAGTGTACCGAGTACTATGACGGTCCCTATGAAGAAGCGCAAGGCGAAGAGGCATATCTCCAGGAAGGTGATTGCGGTTACCACAATTACCTCAAGATCCCGCGAGTGGTTATGCTCCGTACGATGCTTAGTCCGACCATTGAGTGGAAGCGCCCTTGTGCTATTTATGAGATCTACACCTACAAGGATGTCGTCTATAAAGTGGAGAACAATTTAGTTACCCAATGTACTTGCTACTCGGGATTAGATTTTGTCTAGTTTATTCTTTAGAGCTACTTTTCCGGCTGGATGTAAAGTGGGATTTTTGCTTGATAAACCTGGCTCATCATTGTAGGTATGACACTCCCAAAAACTGAAATCCCTCCACAATTAAGACCCATGCCTCGTACATTATTCTCAACAAAACAAACATGATTAAAAGGAAACCAATGAAAACCCCCGACACGATACTTATATGTCAAAGGCGTCATAGAAAGTTCATACACCAATAATCCCTTTTACAATGCTTGCAAAAGAATGTCACAAGAAGGTGTAATTGAAGTGTCTAAGAACAAAACTACATGCACCAAATGCAACAACACGATACCGAGTACAAACAAAGGTATGTCATGATAGTAACATGCAGTAAACACCTACACAACCCCTAATATCAGCTACCACCTATAATGTTAATCATTCTTTCACTAATGCGAGATACATGCTATGCCTAAATGTCTCAAACCCAACATGAAACCGGGCAATCATATTGTTTGATGGTTTCAAAAGCCTAAGAGGATGTCTAGCGTTAGAATATATCAAAAGCACTAAAGAGGTACTCTAAACCCGTATCCTATGATGATTCGCACCCGTTGCACACTTTAAAAAAAATAAGCGGAATAGGACACTAACATCATTATTGTGGTTTTGATGCTTTCAATAGAATGAATAGAAACTCCATCATTATTGCTAAACCCAAACCAAGTCATTGGGCTGAAATTTTTGTTGAGTTAGGATTGAGATAGTGAAGCGTTTTAAACATGTCGATTCCCCTAAACTACACTAAACAAAGATTTGATCCCATAACCTTCAAGAAACTTCGTAATATTGATGGTTCAAAGAATGGGGTATCAAATAAATCGTTTCAACTGACTTATATGATATCTATAGAGACCAACACAATATTGGTGTAGCGACCCCCAAAATTAAACTTATAATAAAATTCATACATTTTAAAATTTTATTAAGAAAACCGTACAAACCTTTTGGGTCACTAGCTCACTATTTTATCGATATCGAAAAAATTTGATCATGGAATAAAAAAATTTTTGGGGGTAATAATGGAAATTTTTTACAGTTATTCTTTTGGGTCGGAAATTCCCTTCTTTGTCGTTTGGAAGAAAATTTCATCATTACTTAGGAAAAGAATGAAATGTTCCCATCCAAACGGAAAATTCATTATAGTTATATGTTTTGTAGGAATTATTTTACAGTTAAACGGCTTACCTAATTCGAGCGGAAGAAACTACTTGGGTGTTTGGATGATCCAAACGAAGCAGTTCTCATCCACGTGCAGCGCATGGCTTGGGGATGAGAAATAATTTTATAGTGATTTTGTCTCTCCATCCATTTCGAAGCGTCAAACACACACCGGTTGGTCTTGGTCAGATAGTCAGATAGTGAATATAACCATTGGATGAAGATTAAATCAGAAGATTTTGACGTTATCGTTCTACTTTGTAAACAAATCAGATCTTATGGATTATTTATTTATTTAAATTTGTGGTGATTAATCAAGTTTCTTACCAAATTGGTCTTTAGTCAAGAAAACAGGCTTTTACATTCTTCTGTTCATTTCAGTTTTCTTCTGGTCTCAGGGAAGCTTATTCATTTATGGGTTGGGTCGAAATTCCTCTCGGACGAGGTATGCATTTCTCTTCTTCTTTGCTCTTCGTCTGTTAATTTTGGGTTTGATTTAGATTGCTTTCTTTTGTTTCTCATTTGTAGATTCAATTTCCAGAATCAATGGTTTTGTTTTTTTCATTGGACGTTTGATCGTTTTTGTTCATTCATGTTGTTTAATCTTGTCTAGTGGGAGCTTTGACTCATCAATGATTGCTTGAGACATGAGGATTTTTCGAGTTTATTTTCGTTAATTTCTTTTGGTGGAAGGAATCATCTTCATAGTGGAATAGAGTATCGAATCCACCCGTAGGACATTGTTTGTTAAATATTCTGGATTTTGATAAGTTGTAATCGATTCTTTGAGTTTTGGGTTCATATAGCAGGATGCAAGAACCATCTCACCCCTTCCATGTATGGACAAGCTGGTGGAGCTTTTATGTCGTTGCGAGATATTCTCAATGGGGATTTTTCAAATAAAAACCAAGCCTGATTTAAATTTTTATCAGTTGAACCGGCCTTCAGGCTTTGTGTGACCAGATTTGTCGATAAAACTAATGGTTATTTTGGCTAAAAAAATCTTGTGATAATGCCAGAATTACCTGGGACCGTTTAGGATTCGATTCTTTTTTAGTTGTGTTATGACCTGGTTTTTCACTGAGCAAGTAAGAGAGAATTCGAAGCACAACTGTCTTAACTTGGCCACTTGATTCGTAATCAGTCATAAGTCAGCTGAATCTTCCGTGTGAAATGAGCAGAACCTCTCCTGTGCTAAAACTTGCAACTGTCTAGCGATCTGTTTTGCCCCTTCTCCCCAACTGTTTGGGCATGGGCCCCGTGGGGTGGTATGGTACCCCGCGGAGAATTTTTTTTTCTACAAAATAGAGAGGATTTACAGAAGTATACCAGGCATACCTCGTCCAAACAATAAAAAAATGGAACTTGTCATCCACTTTCAGCATTACCATCAGCAGAGAACAAGATCCCCCACTTGACTCAAGATTCTACCTTTGGCATTGCCATCAGTAGAAGCCCTCAGACAAGGAATGATGTATAATTTAAAAACGAAATAAAATGAGGAATCTACAGACCCTTTTAATGAGGCTTTATAACACATTCCATCAGAATTCGTTACGAACAAGGGAAGGTAGAGGTCCAAGTGAATGAAGCTTGAGAAGCACTCTCCCTTCTTTCTTGGGAATGAAATCGGCTGCCACATTTCATTTTGTATAACAATGAATATCTTCCATTATATTGATGAGAGATGATGATTCAGGCCATCTATTCCTGCTGAAACATCCATAAAGCCTTGTGATTATTTACCTTTTTACCACGACATCTGAATCATTTTCAATCCTTAGTTCTTTAGATGGGTGATACCTCTACTCTTTTGCAAACACAAGGCCATAGAAAAGGCCAAAGAAAATTCAAATGAAGACTAAAGAAATTTGAAGTATGTTCTCAATTATCTACTGCCAAGATAAGAAAAAAAGAAAATGAGTGTCATCCAACTATGTGTCATGCAGTACAAAGATAAACAGTGACAAGGTCTTGTCAAAGTTATGAGAAGTCTGAAAATCTTCACATTCAGTTGAGGACCTAAACATTTCTTTGATGTCAGAATGGTTTAGTAATAAAAAGAAGCTGAGGACATTCTTCACAATGTCTTCTCCTTCCTTTTCTATTAAGGTTTGAAAAATAATTTCTTCAAGCTTTTATGCAGTTTCGGTTTTTCTTTTGGGACTAACCTTAATAATTGAATTTCTCTTGAATTTAAATCAGGCAATAGTAGTGCTAAATGATTAGGGTAATCTCTTTTCATCTATGGTAACTTATAATTTCTGCTATAAAAATTTTGACAGCATTGTCGAACTAGATGCTATGGTTTCTTACGAAGTTGATGTAGGGAGCCATGTTATTCTCAATTAAATGGCTTTGGCTACACAAATACCTGTCTCTTCATTCTACTCTTTCCTGAGCTGTGCTTGTTAATCCTTGCATTTTGTGTACTCTCAAAGTCATTTTAGTGTGACCCATGATTTGGTTTGTTATTTGAATGCTCTGAGTTGTGTGCAAATATCCAATTTTTTCAATGGATTTTTACCAAATTCTCTTAATTAAAAATTGATACTGATTCATCTGAAGCTTTTCCAATGGGGGCTTTTTTGGTGTTGAAAACCAACATTTGAGAATGGACCAACTATTAAATCTTGGGTGGAAATTTCTTTTACCTATTTCTCTAGGTAATCTATTATTGACAATTTCTTCTCAACTTTTTTTGCTGTACAGGAATACTAGAATTCTAGATTCATACCTTCTCTCAAACAAGAGAAAGAAACATAAAATTATTTGAATTTTATTCATAGATATTCACGATATGCTCCCTATGGTAACTGGGTTCATGAATTATGGTCAACAAACAGTACGTGCTGCAAGGTACATTGGTCAAAGTTTCATGATTACCTTATCCCACGTGAACCGTTTACCTATAACTATTCAATATCTTTATGAAAATTGATCACATCAGAACGTAAGATATTTTATATTCTCAAAATCTCATCTAATATTTTGTCACAAGATATTGTGCATTATTAAAATCTCATGTTATATACATGTAATTCCCTATTGAACTGATTAACTTATCCAGGATGTCTTTTGAATCTCTGGTATTTTTCATATTATTTTTATTTATTAACTTTGATTAACTTTGAAATTCAGGGTGAGTTGTTAGCAGATTCCTACAATTTCCCTCAGGATCAATTTTTCAAAAGATGTCTTCCATGAAACAGCGAGGAAGTGGGACAGAAAAAACTTTATCCCCTGAAGAGCAGCAAACCAAGGTACATTTTGTATTTCTCAGTAATGATTGCTAGGGTATATTATCTTGTCTGATCTTTGTTCTTAGAATTTGTTTAGTCTCTGTTCAAATACCCCCTTCGCAGTCAAAAGCTATGTTGAAGCCCCCTACTGCTTCTATGATGCATCATTTTTTATGCAGAACTCTGAAAGGATGATCATTGTCATGAAAAATTATGTTTTCTTTACAAAATCTTGTGAGCCAACAACTAGATTCAGTTGGATAAATATCAAATAACTATGAGCCTTTTGGACAGATTTTGGTTGGTTGCAACTTTATTCATGGATGTTTGGAGCAGATGGGATTATGAGAATCATCTGGTCCTTTAAATGCGTGCCAGGTTTTCTGCATCCTGGGATGCATAAAAGTGTTCTCAGCTCCTTTAAATGTATGCCAGATTTTTTGTATTCTGGATGCATTAAATAGTGTTCTCAGGTCCTTTAAATGTGGGCCAGATTTTCTGTATACAGTATAAACTGAGGGTGTTAGGCTTCTTCATCCTGATGTTATAATGGGCATTTCCCCCTTGCAACTGTTATACAGTATAGAATTTTCTTTACTTGCAAAGTGTTTCTTCGACTGAAAAATCTTTGTTTTGTCCTTGTGAATGTCATAGATACTCTTGTGTATGAATACTGTTGAACTAATGATGTTTATTATTTTCTTTCAGATCAAAGAACTTAGACAGCTTCTGGGTCCTATTGCGGACAAGCTGCCATACTTCTGTTCAGATGCCTCTATATTGAGGTATCTCAAAGCTAGGAATTGGAATGTGAGGAAGGCATGTAAGATGCTGAAGGAATCCTTGAAGTGGAGGCTTGAATACAAGCCAGAAAAGATCCGCTGGGTATGCAACTGTTTCTATACAACTTATAGTAGCTGATTAGGCTTTGGAGAAAGGATATATTGACAGCCTGGCCACTGATTCCTGGGCTGAAGGATCTCCCAGTTGTGCCATATGTACTATGATGTAGTAATTTCAAGGGTATCGATTGCCAACCAAGGTTTCTACCAGATAAACCAAGATTTGGTTGAAACTAAAAATTGGTTTTTTGGGCATAACTCGACATGTGATGGACTGTTGTTGGAACCATTGAAACTGGTTGAAACTACCAACTTGTCAAAACTAGTGGAAACCTGTTGAAGCTGGTCAAAGCTAATGAGATTGAGTTGGTAAGAACCTGGTATTTATTGGTCGAAGGTATTGGAATTTCTGAAATATGGTTGAAACCCTGTACTTCTTTCAACTCCTTTAAGGTTTCATCTCGGTAAATGTTGAAAGCGAGACAAAACTTATGGTATTCAGGGAAATTGTATGAATTATCAAAGTACACACTAGCTTATTTATTTACTCTCCCATGTAATCGAACTCTACCATGAATGTTCATGCCTCCTCTTGGTTGTCTCTACTCCATACTCCCTTTGGTGGTCCTGAATTTTTCAGTTCATATTCTGTCACATGGCATACTTCTTTTGGCTTAAACATGGTTTATCAATTGGAACATTGGGGTCTACCAGTCTACCAAATCTCACCCAATCCAACCTTCTGTGTAGCCCATTTTTGCCTGCTCTCCACCTGAGAAAATGTGAACCTTGTCCAGTCTTGTATTATTACTATGAAGAAGTTTCAGCGTCTCCCACCTGTTCATTGAAAATTTAGAGATCATAAAGTATTGAATCTAGTGATGCTTAACAATTTTGGAATTTTGGCACACTTGCTCAGCTGCATTTTGTTAACCTTGTGTATTCTGCACAGTAGAACTTCTAGTGCAAGTAGGTACCAATTTTATGACATTGTGCCTGACCTGTAAGGCATACATGCGTACATGAAAGATCTCAAACCAAGAGAAGGATGGGGCCTTTTCTGTTCTGTTATATAAGCCATTACATATGTGCTTTGCAGGAAGATGTTGCAACTGAAGCTGAGACAGGGAAAGTCTACAGGTCCAACTATTTAGACAAGTATGGAAGGACAGTTCTTGTCATGAGGCCTGGTTTCCAGGTATGTGACGTAAGATGTGAATCATGTGTTACATTAAACATTGGAACATAATTTAGTTTAAATGTTTTTTCCTGTTATTTGCTTAATCTTTTGGAAAAAAATCTGTTTCAATGGTGTCTTTCTTTCTTTCTTTCAGAACACCACCTCCACAAGAGGACAGATAAAATATTTGGTTTATTGTATGGAAAACGCCATAATGAATTTGCCTTCAGATCAGGAGCAGATGGTATGGCTAATTGACTTTCAGCGGTGGACCATGGGAAGCATATCAGTGAAGGTCACTCGTGAAACAGCTCGTGTATTGCAGGATCATTACCCCGAGAGGCTGGGCCTAGCAGTCCTCTATAATCCACCAAAAGTTTTTGAGTCTTTTTGGACGGTATGTTACATAGTCTTATTAATTCTTCAATACCAGCTTCATGTCACTAGCTTTAAAACCCAACCATGTCAAATGTTGAACTTTGAAATTAGCGCGGTAATGTATCGGCGATTTTAGGGTTAGGGGATGTGTAATTATTTCCCTAAAATTTGGGTTAGCCTAGAATCCTCTTCTTTGTGAACCAGCAAATAAAGAACCAAACCTGGGAAAAGAGATTCTTAAAAAATCTAGATGGGAGGGTTTTAGGGTTAAGTTTGGGAAGGGTAGGGTCTTAGGAAAATCTTAGGGATAAGTTAGGATTTAACAGTATCAATATGAGATGGTTTTGGGGATAATAGGGTTTTAACAAAATCAATATGGGTTGGTTTGAGATGATTAGGGTTTTAACAAAGAAGCATGGGGTGTGTTTACTAATACCCAGACTCACCCTAGGATGATCAGGGAAGCCTGCGGTTGGATATGGGAGGGTATAGGGATGCCATCGGATGGTCTTTGGTTAGAGAATTGATTCTTGAGTAGGTTTCTAGGGATCTTGGATGGATATTGGAAAGGTTTCTTGAGTCTTGCCTGTCTTGCTTCTTTTCTTCTTTCTTTCTTTTCTTTTCAGTTCTACTGCTGCCACAAGATCCAAGAGGGGGGGAATAGAGGGGGCCGTGGGGTTTAGGAAGGTTGGGGGTAGGGATTCTAGGGGTGCTGCAAGAGTGGGGATGGGGGTGGGGGGGGGAGGGATTCTAGGGGTGCTGCAAGAGTGGGGATGGGTTTCTTGGGTTGCCGCAGGGGTGAGGAGGGTTCTTGGTAGGTTGCAATGGGAGGAGGGGGGGGGGAAGGGGAGGGGCTGTGCTTACTGATTTAGGTTTTGGCTGCTGCTGTGAGTGTGGAATTGCTGTGGAGATGCAAGAACCTTGCTGAAAATAGGTGATGAAGACCTTCAAATACCATCATGGCCCTCCCAAGAAAGCCACGACTTGATTTCCTCAAGTTTCTAATTCTTTGTATTCAATTCAACATCCTCACAATGAGGTAGGGAGGGCTATATATAGCCTTATAATTGGATAGCGTAGACTTAAACTTTATCTTGGAAACCTATATTGACTCAACTAGGGAATCCTTTATAGGCTAGGATCCCCTTTACAACTCAATAAATAATAATCACAACTAAAAGAAAGTAACTTGCAAAAATAACAATTAATTATCCAAAAGAAATCTTAATTTAAAATAGATTCTAATTGGGATTCCAACTCAAACAATGACTCAAAATACTCACTCAATTAAAGAAATAAAATTAGGTATGGACTCACAAAAATAAAACAAACTTACTAGACTAAAATATCAATCAGAAGAAGTTGGAAAATGACCATGATAGTTCTAGTAGGGTTTGGCCAGCACACTAGGTACGCCACTTTGGCATGGGTCTCGAGCCCAAATGATCGGTTAGGCCGGGGGGAGGAGCTTGCTTACATCAATTCTCTCCCTCTTGAAAACATTCATCCCAGTGGATGGTGTACCTCTTCATGCTTCCCTTCTGTATCCTATATTGATATTTGGCTGGGCTTCTTTAGAACTCCGCTGGACTGAGCCATCAAAATTAGGTTGCTCTGATTTGAGTCCTTTTAGTTGGTTTGTAGTGCTTGTCTCTTCGTAGCTTCCTTTGCTTTTTGGCCCTTATGTTCAAAGGCACATTTATTCTCCTTACAAGTAATTGTGACATTGTTGTCGAAAAGCCAGGGTCTTCCAAGTATGATATCAGGCATTTTTTCTGAGAGAGAGACACACCATTGGCAGAATGTGCCAACTTTACTCCTAGGAAATATCTTAGCTTCCCCATATTTTTTATCTCTAATTCAGTCTCCAAAAAAGTCTTTAATGCTGAAACTCATTCTTGCTATTGCCTATAGTCTCAATATCATCCACGTATATTTGAAGTACAGTAGTGTGGGAACCATCTCTTTTGATGAACAAGTTGTGGTGCATTGCTCTGTTTATAGCCATTAGAGATCATGGCCCTATGGAACCTTAAAAACCACACTCTCGGAGATTGCTTCAGCCCATATAATGCTCTCATCCACTATTGTCAAAGCATCTGCCTAGGCGGCAAAGCGGTTTTTCGACCGCTTGTTTTGAGCCACTTTGTTAACATGCAGTTTTTTTTGTCTTTTTTCCACCTAATTGCTACCACTTTGTTGCCTTGAGTTCCTTATTGCAGCTTAAACGCCAAAATGATCACCTTTTTGACATTTTGTACATACTAATATTTTTTCTTGATTTTTAAAATAAAATTTTATTCTATAAAGCCATATATGAACTTAATTATTAGTCACTTTGGAATTGGGGAATCAATGAATCATTAAATGGATAACACACTTATTTGGAATCACACTATTATATAGGTAAGTAAAAATGTAAAATTACTACTTTCATTCTCATACTTATAATTTGATATAGTTTATAGTCATATGTTATGATGCTTGATGAGATGAACTTATGTTTGTGTTCTTTTTTGAATAATCTTTTTGAATGCTTTTTTTTTAGATGAATGCGATTCTTGAATGTTTGCTTAGCGTATAATAGAAATTTATCAGCATAAAAGTAGTCGTATTGAAAAAAAATTGACTCAACTGCTTTGGTCGCCTTATTGCTGCTTTGTCGCGTTATCGCCTAGGTGGAGCCCCAATCGCTTTGGTCGCCTTGCCACCTTGACAACCTTGCTCTCATCACCTTGCATACTTTCCCCTAAGTCTTGGCAATGAAATACCCAGGTGGCACATCCATGTACACCTCCTCTTGGAGTTCTCCATGCAAAAAAACATTCTTGATATCTAATTGTTGTAGCCTCTACTCCTTATTCTCTACACATAAAAGAATAGTCTAAATTGTGTTCGTCTTAGCTTGGGGAAAATGTCTCTTGGTAGTCAATCCCATAAGTCTAAGTGACGTCTTTGGCCACCAATCATGCCTTATACCTCTCAATAGTCTCATCTACCTTGTGCTTGATCACGAACACCCATTTGCACCCAACATTCCACTTTCTTGCCGGCAAAATCACAAAGTCACAAATTCCTACATTTTGTTTTTCTTTAGAGGTCACATTTCCTCATCCATTCCTTCCTTCCTTCCCGTTTGATTGAGATAAAGCTTCTTACCAGGTGTCAGGAACAAAACATAGAGGACAAAGAGGAAAGAAAACTCTAAAATTCTAGGGATAAGGACTAATATGAAGCATAATTGGAGACGGGATGTTTGGTGTAAGTCTGCGGCTGCTTTCTCAATGCAGTTGATAGATACAAAGTAGGATCAAAAGAGGGATTAGAAATAGGCTCACCTTCAGAGATAGACTTATATGGATGCTATTGTTCTTCAGGACTAGGAACTAAAGCTTCCAACTGGCTTAGCATAGAGGGGGTTCTCGCTGCTTTCTTTGATTGGGCTTCTAGGGTCTTTGCTCCCCCTACAATGAATGATAATAATGATGTGTCTGCACTAATTCATGAATTTCATTTGGTTGTAAATGAATTAACTCTTGAAAACATTATCTTGCCTCGTAGTTTTGTTTTTGGGTCTTTGATTGAGAAACTTCCTAATTCATGGTTCGATTATACGAACAATATGAAACTTAATTGAAAAGATTTCACTCTTGAGGAATTCATTGTTCATATTAGAATGGAGGAGAAAAATAAAAATTTGCACAAGGCTGCCAAAGCTAAGGAAATAGCATCAAAGGCCAACCTAGTTGAGGATAGAAGGGAGTCTCAAGGGAATCCCAAGTTCAACTAGGGGCGAAAATGGCATTTCAACTAGAACAGTGATCACACTCATAATCGAACCATGGGCACTAAACCAAACCATAGCCTGCCTAAGAAGACTAAAGGATTTTGTTTTGTTTGTGGTGTTTCAAGACACTTCTCTATGCAATGCAGACACAAGAAAGGAGAGAACAACAACAATACTCATAGGACAAATTTGGTGGAGACAAATGATGGTACCCTCATAGCCATGGTGACTGAGGTGAACGTGGTAGAAGATCATAAGGCTTGGGTACTAGACCTTAGAGCCGCTAAACATAGTGTGGCAATTGATCTGGCTTTGCCACTTGCACACCCTTAAAAGGCGAATATGTCTTTATAACATATGACCGCTCTACTCCTATTCTAGGAAGGGAATTGTGAACCTCAAGTTGACCCCCAAGAAAGACATTGTCTCTCACCAACACACTCCATGTGCCAACTATTAGACGAAATCTAGTATCTGCCACAATTCTACTGAATGTTGGCATTAAGATTACCTTCGAGTCAAATAAGGCTGTCCTTACCAAAAATGGGAATTTTGTTGGAAAGTGATGTGTTTAACATTCGAATGTACTTAAATCTAATTTGAATCTGATTCGTGGGAAAGGGTTGTGCTGTATTTGCTTTTTTATTCAAATCAGATTCAAGTACATTCAAACAAATCAGACCATGTTCAACATAACCCTTTCCCACAAAGTTCCCATTTTTGGCAATGATAGCCTTATTTGACTCTTTAAGGTAATCTTAATGCCAACATTCAGTAGAATTGTGGTAGACACTAGATTTTGCCGAATAGTTGGCACATGGAGTGTGTTGGTGAGAGACAATGTCTTTCTTGGGGTCAACTTGAGGTTCACAGCTCCCTTCCCTAGGATAGGGGTAGAGCAGTAATTAGCTACAAAGACATTTTCACCTTCTAAGGGTGCTGGCAAAGCCAGATTGGTTGCCGCCGATGTTCTTAGTGGCTCCAAAGGCTAGTTTCCAAGCCTTATGGTCTTCTACCTGGCTATGATGGTATCATCATTTTTCTCCACCAGTTTTGCCCATGAGTGTTGTTGCTGTTCTCTCCTTTCTTCTGTTTGCATTGGGCAGCAAAGTGCCCTGAAACACCATGAATATAACAGAATCCTTTGGTTTTGTTAGGCAGGCTATGGTTTGGTGCCTATGGTTGTGAGTTTGATCACGGTTCTGGTTGAAATGCTGTTTTTGCCCCTGGTTGAACCTGGGATTCCCTTGAGATTTCCTTCTATCCTCAACTAGGTTGGTCTTTGGGGCTATTTCCTTAGCTTTGGCAGCCTGGTACAATTTTCTATTTTTTTCCTCAGTTCTAATATGAACTATTAATTCCTCAAGAGTGATATCTTTTCAATTTTGTTCATATTGTTCTTACAATCTAATCAGGAAGCTTCTCAATCAAAGTCCCAACAATGAAGCAGGAGGCAAGATAATGTTTTCAGCAGTTAATTTATTTACAGCCAAATGAAATTATGAATTTGTGCAGACTCATCTTATCATCATTCATTTGATATTTAAAAAATTGCCTAGTGCATAGTCTTAATACTAGAATCTTCTATCACAAAGACAATAAACATCAAATAACTCGTTTGATCAAGCATTTAACAAAATAGCCCTACATATTTGTCTGCAAAACACCAAGCATATATTCTTTTTCCAGTTATCTCTTTTAGCATTTTTGTCATCAGTTGCTCTGGAGGCAGTGAGCATTTGCAGAATTAACATTGCTAGATGCCATATTTCCTTAAGATTGTTGCTACAAATATATTAACCAGAATTGAATTTGCTCGATGATAAGTGATTACAATCTAAACCTTAAAAACAGTAGTAGAAGACCTCTTAAACAAATCACAGATGCAACAAAAACCAAAATAATTACTAGAATTGAATTTGCTCAATGGTAAGTGATAACAGTCTAAACCTTAAAAACATTAGTAGAAGACCTCTTAAACAAATCACAGATGCAACAAAAACCAAAATAATTTAAAGATAAAGTGGAATGGCTTATCTTATAGTGCTAAGGTGTGAACAATTACTATCCTTAAGGAAATATTTCGGCCCCTCAATCCTTAAATTGACTCCACTAGGTCTCAACCATAGTTGTCAAGGCGTCGCCTAGGCGTCGCTTAATAGTCGCCTTGGCGTCTGGGCTCCTTTGGAGTGCCTCAAATTGGCGTCGCCTTATTTTTAGGCAATAAGGCGTCCACTTTTTTTTCTTTCTTTTCTAAATCACGAGAAAGATGCCTAATCGAAGGCATATATTGAAATGCTTATTAGATTCCGATTGTAAAGTATCTATTGTTTGAACCTATATGCATATGTCTAATGACGCTACATGTGATCAAATGTTAAAATAAAAATAAAAACAAACAAAATTGAAAGAGAATAAGTTCTTGACTCAAGTCTCACACTCTCACTCTCACTCTTCTAACCCCTAATCTCTTTCTCTCTTCCTCTCTTCTTCTCTTCCATTCCCGCAGCGACACTCCGGCAAGCAGTGGCTAGTGACAAGCAACTTCTTCTCTTCCTTTCTTGCGACTTTTTATTTAGGACCTGTTATGTGTGGTTTGTAGTATGTTGGATGACTAGAGGTAGTCTGATATTAGTTTTTTTATCGTATAAGATATGGTAAATTTAGAGTGAATGAGATGTACACTAAAAATTTCACTTAAAACGCCTCAACCGCCTCAAAAGCGCCTCGGAGGGCGCCTCGTCGACTCATCGCCTCAATTAGCCTAAACCGCCTTGCATCGCCTCGTCGCTGTGACAACTATGGTCTCAACCAAAACAACCTCCATAATTCAACAGCAATAGCCCCTCAAATCCAAGCATAAGATCAAAGGAACTCCAGGAATAACAATGACACTCCCTTGATCAGACAGTGAAGAAGAAGATAGGAGTTGATAGCAAACTGAACAAGAACAATAAGAGTGGAGATGACAAAGATTATCCGGTGGCATTTTCAAGGCCATCAGCCCCTCTATTTGTAGGGATTTAACTAAATTGGTGATAGAAGAAATTAAGGGAGTAATCTTGATTGAGTAAACCATAACAGTAATAAACTTTTATGGCAATAATCTCTTATTAACAGCTGATTTGATTGAGTATAATTCAAGAGTTGATTGAGGAGTAGGTGTTTTGTAAACAAAGTTGGTGAGATTTTTAGTCAAGAAAGGATAAAATAAATTTGGATTAACTCATGCCTCATGCATTGTGGTCTCCACTCACAAGTCCTCATTAGGCCCATGATACATAACTCAATATTAGCTCAAGAAAGTTGCTTCAAGAAAGCAATGTGGGATATAAGCTCTTTTGATATACCTCCAACAACCCAATCCCATAGTTTTAACACTTCCAAGTTTGAGCCTACAGGTCACTCATTTGTAGCTTGGAACGTCCTTTCCTATATGCAGAACCATTTAGAAACTTGGAGAATATTCACCTAACTGATCAACAATGGAGTTACGTGGACTGGAAATTAGTTTTTTCATGACAACATTTCTCTTGAAATGGCAATCGACTTCAGTGTGCTTGGTTCACTCATGAAACACTGGATTGCTGGAAATATATATGCTATCTACTTATCACAAAACATCTTTGTGGCTTTAGCTACTGAACAACGCCATTTGTGAAGTAAAGATCTCAACTACATGAATTCAGCTACTGTTTGATTCATAGCTTGATATTCAGCCTGATCACTTCTCCTAACCACTCAGTTCCTCCTGTAAATCACCATATAGGAATGCATTTTTATGTCCATTTGATCTGGAGGCCTGTAAACTCAATTAGTACCCTAAGACAGTGGTGCAGGCACATAATTTAAAACAGAAACAGGAGGAAAGTCTATTGGTATCCACTCTATGTATTTGTGTATACTCCTTAATGACCAAACCAGCTTTGATGTGCTCAACAGAATAACCTACATTGCACCTGATGATGTACACCCATGACCCAACAGCATTGGACAAGATCCATCTCTGTAGGGGATAATATAGAATCCAGTTACATCTTTATGGCCATTTTGTAGCCTGGAAGAGCCTGATAATATTCTTGGGATAGAGTTAGTAGATAAGGAAAAGCAAATTACTGAGTGGAAATGGAATATATTGATAGACAATCTTTTGTATAGTAGGCAGTCATAAATTTTGGAGGTTCAAGAGGGACATCTTTCTGGTAAGTCTACAGGCATGTTTAGCACCAAGATCAGACTGTATGGTGGGTTGAGAGGGAGGTGCTGCTGTAGTAGACTTCCATCAGGTTAAAATAATAGGAATAAGAGGTGTAACAGCAGTATTTACAGGAGTTGTTAGTGGAGGGGAAAGTGAATAATATGTTGAGTTCTATGAGTAATTGGTTCATAACATTGGTATCCCTTGATTTCTAGAATAACCCAGGAAGATACATTTGATTACCTGGGGAAATTACTTATCATGTAAGTTTGCAACATTAAACTAACAATCATTTATATATATGTATATAGGAAAGGTCCTTGGTTGTCTAGAACCAACGAAGGATCCTATAACTAGGAAAATGGGCAGTATGAATAGCATCACACAGGAATTTTTCTGACATTTATATCCAGTAGAAAGCAACTTCCAACGAGTGCCTTTTTACGTTCAGCTACCCCATTTTGATGAGGGGTATATGAGCAGCTTTTTGACAAATCATACCATTTGCTAATTGAAATATCAGAAACTTTAGTACCTAAGTGTGTATGTAGTGGCATAATTTTGAGTAAGCATATGTTGAACTCCCCTAGATTGTTCTCTGTATTACAAAGAAATTCATCCTTACTATCTGATTTGATTCCAGTACTCCAAGCACACTAGCACAGTTCCATCATGGAAGGTTTCTCTGATGTGTTGGAAGTAAAATTCCAAGGTACTGTATAGAAAATGATGAACCTGTAGTTATTTGTAGAGTTATCATTGTCACCACACATCCTTGGACCTGTCTCAGATTCTTTACATCATCTACTTGCTGGGGGGGGGGGGGGAGTGTTATGGGTTTTGAGTTCACCTTCGGTAGAAGATATTCTAATGAAAGGTTTTGATGTTCATGGAGATCTTTGCCAAGAGAATATGTAGTTAAAATTATGTCCTCCTTTGCATTGATGTTTGAATGAGTACCTTCATTATGAGACTGTCTAAAATAGGGAAGTGGGATGAGTATCCTTTATTACTTACCAGGCATCCGAATCATTTGCAGCTTCCTGGATAAGAGAAATGGAGGTATTTCTAGAGTGCTCAAAGACTGCATTTTAGTACTGGTTTTGTTCACATTCAAAGTCCATGTGGATGAATAGTGAAGTAGAATGAGATCTACATATAATCGGGAAAACAGTCACAATTGTAGTGGGTATTGATGGCTTCTTGTTCTTGAATCTGATTATCATGTGGATGGATGTTTTACATTATTAGCAGCAGTGTGTAATAGATAAAGTTGGCGAATTCCTAGTATGGCAATCACTTTCCTAAGCATTTGTTGTAGACAGATTATATGTTACTAGGTTGGAGGTATATTCTTTTTAAATTATTTAAGTTACTTATTATGTAATGGTTATTAACCTTGCTCTCTAATCAACTTCATCTGATGCCATAGTTGATACACGGCTTAAGCTATGTATGTCTCTCACACTTCTCTTAAGGTCATTATAGGTCTACCTCTGGCTCTCTTAGTTTCTTAAATCTATACTAAGTCACTCCTTTCTACTTGCTTCAAAGGCCTCCATCACGATTCAAGGTCTTGCATGATCTCGCCAAGATCTCCTTTTTTTGAGAGCTTGGGATGAGATCTTATGGGAATCAAGACGATCCCAGAAAATACAAGATCTTGCCTGGGATCCCGGTTCATGATCTTGTATCTCAAAAGATCTTGATTCAACCCAGCTTTTAAGAATACCACATCTTGGTTGAGCACTCGACTTGTCTCGACCTATCTCGACACTCCTATCTTTGCTGGTTTGGTGTTTTCGCCGGACTTTTCACTAGAAAGTTAGTCAGATATCTACATAGGCTGCATCAACAAGCTATTTGTCTGATGTACATCAGAGATCTACTAATTTTGAATCCAATCTAAAGTAAGGTGACTGTTCTTTCTAGACTTCATTTTTTCCTAAACTATGTTTTACCTTGGTGGAGGTGGTGTTGGTGCTAGTGGAGCAGAGTTGGAGGAGCTGCTTATTCAATGATCTTACTCTTGTACTCTCGTGGTGTAACTTATAAATACACCAATGTTATAATGCGAAATTGTGAACAACTGAATATGCTTAATATATAATATGACTTAAAACCTTTATTTTTTCAGTTATATCAAGTAATGGTTGTTCATTTAATTTTTTATTAGTCTGCATATTCACTCCTTTAGCGTATCTATTTGAAAGTTAAGGTCGAGTTGGAACTCATATATACACTTTTTTAATCTAAGGCCACCATTATGTTTAGAAGGCCTAAAGTAGGCTAAATACCAAATTCCAACCCAAAGCATAATCTCTTCATCTTGGAGTGATGATTTCTCCAAGCTGAAAAAAAAAATCAACGTGTTTTATCAATTTGTTTGCGTCCTGCCAGGGAAAGAACAAAAAGGGTTTTAGTATCCAAACCTTGTGCCTTTAAATCAAAGTAGGAAAATACCCCAGAAGACCAATATGGATGGCCATTCGAGACAAACCTATAAATGGTCATTGTTCTACAATCTCACTTTGGAAAGATGGAATCATGGTTCTCACAGATCTTGATGGCTCAACAATATGGTCCTCAAATGAAACTTTCAACTGATGCCCAAAAAGTCGAGCTTTAGATGGCTGGTGATTTCTGGCAAGGGAGGTGGGAAGGTGGGGACAGTGGTCGCGGGCATGGGGAGGGGGTGTGGTGGTTTCTGGCGAGGTGTAGGAAGAAGATGGGTGAAGGGAGAATCCCTTCACCCAAGGGTTGGGTAGGAGATGGATAGTGTGAGTGAGAAGGATGGGGGCATTATGGTCATATTACTGACTTTGAGGACAATAACGTCATTTTAAATTCAAAGTTGACAGTAAAGGTGAGAAAACTTACTAGTGGGTAATAGGTAATTTTTGGTTCTATTGAAAGTGGGTAGATCAGAGTTTCACCCCCACTTAATTGGGCTACCGGTAAAAAGCTCCAAATTTTATTATTCATCAAATTTGTCTTTTACAAGCTAGAATGAACTCACACTAGGACTTAATATTAGAAGGTGATTCTAATTAGGACTTTAATTGGAATTAAGGACTCTCATTCCTGTAGGACTCTATCATAACTCAACCTAGAATCATCCAAATTACAAAATAAGAGTAGATCTAAACTCCTTGTAAGAAGTGGAATGTAACTAAGAGAATCCCTTTGAATTGGGACTCCTAACCTAACTAGGACTTTTCAATAACTTGTCCAAAACTAATCCAAATTCAAAAACAAAAATAGAGTTGGGCTTCTATTAGCATGCTGGATCTCCAGCAAACCTTAATTTGACTCAACTAGAACAATGCATAATTACAAAATTTCACTTGGTTTACTAGAGGGTCGTAGCATGTTGGGCACTTGGGCTATCACCCTTGTCCTTGTTTCAGCTCTGTGGTCCTGATATCTGGTTACATCACTCCCCCTCAATATAACAGCGACCCTCCTATCTGCCCCTCTGCTCTCCACTCTTTCCCCCAACATTCCTTGTAGAATCTCAGGTCTGCTCCTCGTGTTCATGGGTGTGGCTGCTACCCAATATCCTCTTGCAGCCTGTCCCTGTTCCTTTTTGCTTTGCTTGACTCCTACATATTCAGTTGGGAATGATCCCCTGCGGTTCCTTCTGCAGGGGGTGTACATCTGAGACACTAGAGGCATATCAAAATGCTTCTAATCTTTCCTCCTCTTCTTCTGTTTTTGTGAGCTGGGGGTGGGGGAGGGGATTTTCTGATGCATCATGCATGTTAAGTAGCCACTTTCATATTATGTATAACTGCCAATATTCTGGGAAGAGTTCAGACCCTTAAGTCACAATAAAAATGAATTTTGGTCTCGTTGAATCAATTTCAATTAATTTGAGTACTTCCTAAGTTTACTGTGCTTTCAGTTCTGTAAATGGTAATGCAATTCCACAGGTTTGGATTCTTCTGTGTCTACTGCACTGCAAGCCACAATTAAGTAAATTTTATTTTTTGGCAGATGGTGAAGCCCTTTCTAGAGCCTAAGACATATAAGAAAGTGAAGTTTGTATATTCTAATGATCGGGAAAGCCAAAAGTTAATTGAGGACCTTTTTGATATGGACAAACTTGAATCTGCATTTGGAGGACGAAACACAGTTGGGTTTGACTATAAAGAATACAGCAAGCGGATGAAAGAGGATGACAAGAAGATCTCTGATTTCATTAATTCAGGATATTCAAGCCCATTAGCTGTTTCTGATTTACAGCTGTCAGAATCATCAGTCTCTGGACGTGGTTCAGGTGGTTCCGATGCAGAAGTTTCCTCTGGAGATGATGGAGTTGACCCAGAAAATGATGATAATGATGATGATCCGGCTGAGGAGAAGATACCAGGCCACCTTGGTTGCAAAGATGGTGCTAATGTTTTGACAGAAGCTCAGGAAAAGGTGATCCAAACGAGTGAGTCGGCTTAAGACTTGAGAAACATGGTGAGAGCTCAGCCCATATACTTCAAACTAGAATATATGTCATAGCCTTTACTAAGCTAGGATCCACCCAGAATATTTAAGGGCTCTGCATCCTTTTTCCCTGTTGTTATATATATATGTTGTTTGGCTAACCGCGTTTCATTTGGATGAAATCCAGTTGAGGATGAGTAGTAAAAGATATCCATATGATGGGTTTACCATGCTACAATGACAGAAATCAAATCTGATTCATCCGACAGCAACCCGTTTAATGTGGACTAGGTTTTATGACTTCAGTCATTTTATTCATTTAACAGCTTTATATAGGCTCTGGCTGGCATATGAAAGCAGTTAGCCTTAAAGGGCTAATTTTCGCTATGTAATGACACAGTGGATCATGATCTTAACTGCTTATTTTGTTTTTATTTTTTTAATCTTAAAACAGGAGATAGGGTAGAATATTTCCTCTGGAAGGAACTGTGCTTCAATTTTGTTGTATAATTTAGATATTGTTTACTTTGATTATCTCTGATTCAAGAACACCGGTTTAGTGGATTATATCATCACTGGCTTTAGTTGCTTAGCTTTCTTTGATCTAGATGGGCGCATTTAAAGATTTTGATGTTGCTTTCTTGTTTTCAATCAAAGATGTTTGATCTAGGCTTTACGAAGCAAGTAGTAAGCAAGAATTTATTGTTTAATTGTTAGGAAGTGTGTTTGGTGGGGAAGGGTGTGTTAAAATGGACAAATAAAATGGTCACAGACGAATTTCAAAAAAAGGTTCCATAAATATGGGAAATTATGTCAAAACAAAAACATAAAATACCAAAAAAAAAAAAGAGTTTTGAAATATGGTAGGTCGTTTGACATTTTTAGGGGAATAAAATATTATCCATAAATAAAGGATGCAACATTGTTTAGTTAATGGAATTAAATAGAATTAAAGGAAAAGACAGAAAGCATAGTCCTTGATACGGGAAAATCATTACTGATCGGTTCAATCCTTAACTCCGGTCGAGAACGGTCCGACCATGGTTGTGTTTGAGCCAATCAGACTAATCACTAGCGTGATAAAGAAGGAACATTGCAAGTTCAAAAGACAGGCACGATCCCATGAATTTGGAATCAATAACCAATCAAGAAACGGTTGTTATCGCATATGGGAGTTGGCGATCGTGCAGGATATGGTAACTGCCATGCACTCAAAGCAAGGGATCGTGTGATTAAGGGAAGTTACCCACCACTCTGCAAAAGGAGTCTAACTGTAAAGATCTGACAGTCACCAAGATAAGGTATGAACGAATTCAACGATTGGAAATCCAAAGAAGAAACTATAAAATCAGGTAGCCTGCACAAGGCTGAGGTAACTGAATCGTATTCCCAATAATTGTATTTAAATTTTTGCTCTGCAACTCGCTAGAGCTTTGTGATTGGTTCCTTAATTGACTTAGCCTTTGGAGGTGGCCTCCCGACCCCCTCGGTCGGGCCACGTCTGACATTGTTTTGTAGGTCATTCATCAGTGATTTAAGGGCTGAGCAGATTCCGGACGCATCATTTGGCGCCGTCTGTGGGAAACGTTTCAAAAAGTCATGGTTATCAAATCAGCAGCAGCGGTGGCGGCGGAGGCTCAACGAGAACTGAGCATTCCCCCTCCAGAGGGAAATAATCCAGAAGATATTCCAAAAGGAAGTTGCGCTCGAGAGGTTCATGAGGATGGAGGATTAGGTGGTAACAAACGCTTGAACCATCCAAATCCTCTTCAACAACAAATGGATCAAATGCAGTTTCATTTTTTAGAGATGCAACAGATGCTTCGTACATTGGTTAGGTAGGTGGTAGCTCCTCAAGCTCCAGATCAAGAGGAGGCTAGAAGACATGCAGGAGAAGCGGAGATGCTTATACCTCCAGCACGAGGGCATTCCCAACAAGGAGATAGACAACCAGCCGAAGGCCAAAATTATGGACAGGACTTTCAAAGGAACCCTCGAGGTCGATCCAGGGAGTTAAGAAATGGAGAATTGCCTAGAACGGGCGGTCGGCATGATTGACCGCAAGCAAGCCGAACCGAAACAGTAACAAGGTTCAGTAGAGGAGTTCGCACTCACTCACCAACTTCTCGACGCTCGGGACGAGAAAACATTTGGTCGAATGGTGGCCGAATGGTGCACATTGGTTGAGAGTTTGCTGACATAATTCAAAGGTTGGGATAACTTTCCTGAGGAAGGATGACCGATGACATTTATTTGGTCATCAGAAAGACTTCATTTGTTGAAGCTATAGCAGGATTCGAGTTTCTTCATAACTTTCGGCTCCTAACTTTTTCCTCGTTTGACGGTTCGGGAGATCCCATTGCTCATATCAGTTACTACTAGTAAACTATGGCAGTAGCTGGCAATTCTGATGAAATTCTTTGTAGAGTGTTTGGTTCTTCCCTGATCGAGGCAGCATAAAAGTGGTTCTCAAATCTTCCATCTAGAAGAATTGTTGATTTTGAGGAGTTAGTCCGAAATTTTTCGCTCATTTCCAAAGTGGAGTTCAAATCAAGAAGACGGAGGGAACATTATTCATTATCAAGCAAGGGAAGAATGAATCAATTTGGGAATACCTGAAAAGATTTAACAAAGTCACTATGGAGATCGAGAATTTGGATGAACAAGTGGCCAAAACAGCTCTCTTCATTGGACTCACAAACCGTAGGCTACTGGAGTTACTACTTCAAGATATGCTGCTCCTTATTCCAAGTTGGTGCAAAGGTGTCAAAAGCAAGCAGAAGTGATTGAAATTCTTGATGCACGTCGAGGGGAAATAAAGGCCTCCAACAAAGAGTAGAGGGCCCTTAAAAGAAATCAGAAGCCGAAGTAGTCCAATCATGATCAGGCAAGGAAACCACGCTCGGTCTGGAGGTAGCGTTCTTCCGATCAAAGTGAGTATACACCATTGAATGCTCCACGGTCGGAAATTTTGATGCAGATCAAGAATCAAGACATTTTGAAATGGCCAGCAAAGATGATAGAAAAACTAGGAGAAAGGAACATGGAGAAGTATTGCCGTTTTCACAAAGATTACTGGCATTACACCAATGATGTAGACATCTGAAGGCTGATATTGAGAGATTGATATCTCAGGGGCACCTATCTAGTTTCGTCAAAGGAAGACAGGCTGAACCGAGAGCAACTGTCGAAAAAAGGGAACGTTCCCAAGTCAAAGAAGGGAAAGGAAGTGATCAGTGCTAGTCGATCTCCTATTCTTACCATATTTGGGAGGACCCGAGCCTAAGTCCCTCAAAAAGATGAAAGCTAAGTCTAAGTTCGTTGGGGCTGGAGAGACGCAGAAGCAGAAAAAGCTGAACGACGAAAGCTCTATTACTTTTGACGAAGAAGACGAAAGGGATGTGTGTACACCTCATGATGATGCGATCGTGATCAAAGTAGAAATCGGACGCCGAGAGGTACACAGTGTACTAGATGACACAGGGTCTTCGGCAGATCTTTTATCTTACGAAGCCTATCAAAAGTTGAAGGTCGAGGAAGATTTAATGAAGTTGTTGTCCATGCATTTATATGGATTTGTTGGTTTGTTAGCTATAGCCGAAGGATCGGTTCAACTGGACCTTTCGGTGGGAAATTTCCCCAAGGAAACCACAATTCGGGTAAATTTCCTAGTTGTTTGGGAGCTTCCGACTTACAAAACCATTCTTGGTAGGCCATCCCTAACAAAGCTAGGTGCAGTAGTCTCAACAAAGCATATGAAGATCAAATTCCCAACTGATAAAGGAACCGGTCAGGTAACTTCTGATCAAAGAATCTCCCGACAATGTTATGTAGCGTATCTCAAGGATAAAGTTGGTCCAAAAAAGGCCACAACATTGCCGATTGAAATACGTGATGATCGAGAAGAGGATGAGATGCAGAGGCCTGAACTGGTGGAGAAATTGGAACGAATCCAACTTAATCCTGAGGATGAAAAAAGAATAACTCATATCGGGTCCGAACAACCGGAGGAGTTTAAAGAAGAATTGAAGAAATTTCTCCAGTAAAACAGAGATATGTTTGCATGGTCAACTGAAGATATGCCGGGGATAGATCGAAAGGTGGCAAAACACAGGCTTTGGATAGATCCAAAAGCCAAACCTGTGGTTCAGAAACTTTTCAATGGAACAACATGAAGCTATTAGAGGCTAGGTTGAGAAGTTAAAAAATTTAGGGTTCATCGAACCCATTGAATGCCCGACTTGGCTGGCCAATGTGGTAATGGCCAAGAAGTCGAATGGAAAGTGGAGGATGTGTACCGATTACACAGACCTCAACAAAGCTTGCCTGAAGGACTGATACCCTTTACCCCGAATTGATCTTTTAATCGATGTCACGGTTGGATATGAAACTTTGAGTTTCATGGATGCCTATTCTAGGTATAACCAGATCTTGATGAGTCGGGAAGATGAAAAGTTCACAGCTTTCATGACTGATCGTGAAAGTTTCTGTTATAAAGTAATGCCATTTGGTTTGAAGAATGCGGGAGCTACCTACCAAAGGGCAGTGAATAAGATTTTCAAAGATCTAATCGAGAAGAATATGGAGGCTTATGTGGATGATATGTTGGTGAAAAGCATAGCATGGTCGGGGCATATTGCTGACCTAACACAGGTATTTTCGGTGCTACGCAAATACCAAATGAAGCTAAATCCAGAAAAATGTGCTTTCAGTGTATCCTCGGGAAAATTCTTGGGATTCATGGTTTCTTAAAGGGGGATAGAGGCTAATCCAGCCAAAATACAAGCTTTGATCAACATGGAGCCTCCAAAGACCGTTCGGGATGTACAATGCTTAACAAGTAGAGTTGCAGCTTTGAACCACTTTATATCACAGTTGGGAGAAAAGTGCCTACCATTTTTCGAAGCCTTGAAGGATTTGAAAGGAAACAAAGAAGCACGATGGATTGACGAATGCTAGAAAGCATTCAAAAACTTGAAGGTCATGCTTGGGAAACCACCTCTCTTATCCCGACCGGAAAAGGGTGAGACTCTACAAGTTTACTTAGCAGCATCTCATTCAACCGTAAGCGCAGTTCTTGTTCGGGAAAGGGAAAGAAAACAATGGCCAATTTACTACATGTGCTCCTAGATACAAAAACCCAATACTCAAAGGTTAAAAAGCAGGCGTTGGCTCTCATGGTGGTGGCCAAAAATTTAAGACCTTACTTCCAAGCACATCCAATAGAAGTATTAACCACTTTTCCTCTGAAAAGTTCTTTATACACCCGATTTGTCTGGAAGGATGGTCGCGTGGTCGGTTGGTGAATTCCAAGTAAACTTTAAACCACGAATGGCAATAAAGGCCCAGGCCTTGGCAAATTTTGTTTTAGAAACCACAACTCCATTAGAGGAAGCAACCGAACCAAGAATCCCGACCATGTGGGAAGTTTATGTGGATGGTTCGAGTAATAACATGGAGCTGGAGTAGGAGTCCTACTCAAAAGTCCGGCATGCTTTATAATTCGCTATGCCTTGAGGTTTGCATTTGAAGCAAGCAACAATGAAGCAGAATATGAAGCCTTTATAGCAGGACTTCGCTTGGCTAAAGCTTTGGCAATAGCTGAAATAATTGTTTTTTGGTGATTCTCAGATTATTGTCAATCAAGTCCAGGGTGAGTACGGCACCAAGGAGCCTCGGTTGCAAAAATATCAAGAGATAATACAAGCATTAAGGAAGAAATTCAAAGATCTTAAAGTATGTCAGATCCCAAGGAAAGAGAACACAATGGCGGACGAACTCTCAATATTAGCTAACGCCAAAGAAAAGACACTTGAACCACCAGTTTACATTGAAGAACTGGCTTTCCCATGCAATCAAGTGCAGGAGGTTTCATATCTTGAAACCGAATGATGTTGGATGGACCCGATCGTGTAGTATATTCGAGACGACCGGTTGCCCAAGAATGCAAAAGAAGCTAGGATGATTCGGGTATGAGTGTCAAGATTCACGATGCAGAATGGAAGATTGTATCGAAGATCTTATTTTGGGCCGCTACTCAAATGTTTGGGGCCTGAAGGATAAAAAACCGCATTCACATATGGGCGGTCGGCATTGGGACACAAAATCCTGAGGCTTGGGTTATACTGGCCAAAAATTCAAGAGGATGCGATGGAATATGTTCATCGTTGCAACAACTACCAAATTCATTCAACAGTGTCAAAAAAGCCTGCAGAGATACTGACATCAATTTTGGATCCAATCCCATTTGCGATGTGGGGAATTGATATTATGGGAAAGTTCGTCAAAGCATCCAGTGGTCGGGAATATCTTATTGTGACGATCGACTACTTCACCAAGTGGGTAGAGGCAACCCCTTTGGCAACGATTACAGAAAAAAGGGTAGAAAAGTTCTTGTTGGAGTCAATTATTCACAGGTTTGGAATCCCAAAAATCATAGCCACTGATCACGGGACGCAATTTGACAATCCTTAATTTGAGCGATTCTGCAATACTTACATGATCCAGCATCACATGTCATCCGTAGCTTATCCCTAGAGTAACGGCCAAGTTGAAGTCACTAATCAAACCCTATTAGATGGAATAATAAAGAGACCCGAGTCCCACAAAGCCCTATGGGTTGAAGAATTTTCGAATGTCCTTTGGGCTTACTGAACCATAGTCTGAACACCCACTAGAGAAACTCCATTTAGATTGGCGTATGGATCGGAAGCGTTAGCTCCAGTCGAGATAATGGTGGGAACCCTCCGAGAAAGAATTTGAAGAAAAAGAAAATGAACAACGACTGCTAGACAACCTCGAATTATTAGATGAAGTTCGGTCAAAGGCAATCACTTGAGCTCAACATTATCAGCGGAAGATAGCGTCCCATCATAATACTCGAGTGAAGCATTGACAATTTTGATCTGGGGATTTAGTTCTAAGGAACACTCTAGCATTAGACCCGCGTCACCAAAAGAAGTTGGACTCTTCGTGGGAAGGACCATACATGATAGTCAAGCCGATCGGTTCGGGAGCATACAAGTTGAAGCACATAGCAACCGAGCGTGAACATGAACGTTCATGGAATGCAAGACACTTGAAGAAGTATTATCTTTAGTAATTTGATATTTTCAAAGTTTTGATGTAGAAGTCAAACATTATTAATGCAATTTACAGGTTCAAACTCAAATATGTTGAAAAGAGGGCAAGGTATATACATAAGTAGTGTACATTAAAAGGCTTCGGTTCGAATATTGAATGAGACCTTCGAACGCCTAGAAAAAATTCTAAGGAATTTTACACTTAAAAGGCTTCGTTTGGAAAGCCGAATGAGACCTTCGAACACCTAGAAGAAAAAAATTCTAAGGAATTTTACAGGTAAAAGGTTTTGGTTGGAAAGCCGAATGAGACCTTCGAATGCCTAGAAAAAATTCTAAAGGAATTTTACAGGTAAAAGGCTTCGGTTGGAAAGCCGAATAAAACCTTCGAACGCCTAGAAAAAATTCTAAGGAATTTTACACGTAAAAGCTTCGGTTAATAGGATCTCTTGAAAGCTACAAAACACGGGTAGTACTAGGATGATTGAATAAAAAGTTCTTTAAAAGTTCTTTTAATATACATAGAAGAGACAAAAGGGGCCAACCTTTACATAGTTAAAGATGCTTCTGTATCTTAATAACATGATGCAAAGATGAATGTCATCAAGCTTAGCTTCTTCGTTTGGTATGAAATGCTTTTGTATCTCAATCACAGGATGCTTTGTTCGGTAAGGTAATGCCACTAAATTTAGTTGCTTCGTTCGGGCGAAAAATGTCTCTATACCTTGAAGAACAACAAACTAAGAGTTCCGTAAGCTCTCTCCAACTAAAGTTAAGAAGAAGGAAGAACGGAGGAACGCCGAACTCTAGGTTTTATCTGTGGCTTTCGTTCGGCACATAAACCTCATCCTTGGGGACTACGAAGAGTTCCGTAAGCCCCCTTTAACTAAAGTAAGAAAAACGAAGAACATGAGGAACAACGAAACCTAGGCATTGTTCTCCATAGAGGCAACTCCTTCAACCGAGGTAGAAGCCCGGTCCTTAGCAATATTAGCGCTCGGGATGATCCCTTCTTGATCCACTTCGCCAATGGGAGACAAAGGTGGAGAATCATCAAGATAAAGCTTTAGATTGGGATCAACAACAGGCTGATCTACCAAGTCTTCAGCCCAATCGGCCATGGGAAGTTGCAGTTTCTCAAAAACTTCGAGATGACAATGTTTTTGATGAGGAGCCGTATCAAAATTTGGATCTCTTTTCATAATTGACTTCCAAACATTGTTTTGGCCATCTCTGTAAGCTTGAGTATTGAAGGGAGTCAACAAATCAAAGAAGGGCTTGCTGTTTAAATACTTGAAGATACAGGCCCTCTAAGTCTCAATAGGAACATGTTCAGGTTTAGATGGAACTGCCCGATCTCGAAGCTGATAAATCTTTACTTCATATTCCTTCAGTTCCCCCAAAAGTATCACAATTTACCGTTCGAGACCACGGATACTCCCCTTTGCAACATCCAACTCCATGGCAACTTTTTAAAGTTTCTGGGATTCTCACCGAAGGCGCTCGATCTTGACTTCCTTTACCTTAGCCTCTCCTCAAAGCTTGGAAAGATTAGAGTTCAATTTCCCGATCCGAAATGCTGACTCCACTTGTTTGTGGGAATTATCAGCGATGCTTCTATTGTATCATAAGTGTTATTCGGGAAATAGAGAAACTTCGTGAGGAAAGAGATATAAAATTAAAGGACTCACATGACCAAGGGTACTTGATCTATCGTAACAAACTCTTTCGGAGTCTGAACCTCTTTGGAGGGTGGAATAAAGCCCTCCTTTTCAGTCCGAACGATCTTTTTCTCAATTGAAGCAAGTCTTTTGGCAACGTTGGCCCGAACGGCGTTGGAATTGTATCTTGGAAACATTGCAAAAGGGGTAGAAACATTATATGAATTCAAGTCAGCAAAATAAAGTACCCAAGTCCACAAGGAGGTCTTTGTAGCGATCGGGAAGCCAAGCTTGTCCGGAATAGACCACACATTTTGGAAAAGGCCTGCAGTTTCGGCTTATAGGGAGACTAAAGAGGCGCACCTTGTTTTCTCTTTGAAGCATTCTACACATGGTTTTTTGGCTTCTAAGGGGTGGAGCCATTATACTTAGTAGTGACTCTCCCCCTCATCGCCAGACACTCCAAAAGTTGAAGTATACGATTAGTTGGCAGGACCCATACCCTCATGAAAAGGAATAAAAGAGTCATCACTCAAGATACCCTTAGAAGAAGAAATTGAAGGAAGGAATAAAAAAGCTGCTACAGAGCAAAAAACAGACTGAATCAAAGAGAGAAGGAACTTACTTGTGGAGTCTTCAACCAAATAGAGTTCCGAAACTGAAAGCAGTCGCAAAGAAAAGACTTCAAAGCTTCAAGTGTAGATGAGTTTGTAAAATGACGAAGTGAGAGTAAAAATTAAGAAAGAAGAAGGTTTAAATAACCTCGGAAGATAAACCATAAGACCAGGATTCATTCAAATCACGGGACAAGGATGAGTGACGGTTCAAATTCCGATCATTGAGGTAAAAATCAACGGCTAGAAACCAATGACGATTCGGATTTGACAAAAAGTAAAAACACCTGTCATATGCACACACGTGGAAGTTTCGGCACATGTTACGAGGATAGGCAACTCAAGAATCAGAATTTAGATACAAGAAGAAAACTAAAAGCCTAGAGAAACTCAAGAAATTTCC
Source organism: Hakea prostrata (assembly GCF_041222555.1). Taxonomy (NCBI): domain Eukaryota; kingdom Viridiplantae; phylum Streptophyta; class Magnoliopsida; order Proteales; family Proteaceae; genus Hakea; species Hakea prostrata. The sequence continues at coordinate 29,783,011 of NC_142607.1, read as the reverse complement.
AAAGGTATGAGGCTTCGGGAACAACCGAGTGAGACCTCCTAATGAAGCGTCGGTTTTGCCAAATGAGACTTTCAAAATAAGGCTTCGAGAACAACCGAATGAGATCTCCTAACGAAGCATCGGTTTTGCCCGAATGAGACTTCCGAAAATAAGGCTTCGAAGTTCATCGAATGTCTATGAAAGGGAATCCTAGTGGATTTATCATAAGTATTATTATCACATTCTTACGAAACCTATAGAAAGAAAAAGAAAGTTCATTTTCGGGCAAGCTCATCAATAGGAGTCCTTGAAGGATTCGCTACTACAACTTGTTCTTGAGGAGTCTAGTTTTCTTGAGTCATGTCACCTTTGGGAGTAAGGGGAGGAGAATCATTGAGATAAAGTTCAATATCTAGATTAGCTGGTCGAGGGTCATCCACCGATTGAGCCCATTCGGGAGGAGGCAGTTTCAAGAAGTCAAATACTTCTGGAAAGGAGTAGAGTCAAAGGTTGGATCAACCGAAAGAATGGCTTTCCATACATCGTTCTACCTGTCCCTGTAAGCCTGAGTGTTGAAAGTAGGGGTGTCAAATTGCAGCCCGAACCATTAAAACCAAACCGCATCGGCCTGTTATAGCCCGAACCTGCCCGGACTGAACCTTAATGGGCCGTATTTGGGCTGAGGGTGACAGAGCCTGCACCAACCCGAACCCAAACCACAACCAGTTATAAATCATTTTACAACCCGTTTTATAGTTTTACATTAAATATTGTTTGAATCATTGTATCACCACTAGGTAGTTGGTATAAACTATCGAAGAAATCAAGTTTGAATTCAAAGATCAAATAGTCTTCTACTACTTGTAAAGGACAATTAGAAGGATCAAGTATAAATGCCCAATTGAATGTACCAAGTTTGTTTAAATTAAGTAAATATTTATCCAATCTAGAGGTATGTCTTTGCATATCAAGTTAAGTTATGTAATGTGGAATGACTTTTCATTTTTTAATGGGAATTGATCAATAATAATTTTGCTTTCAATAGAATTTTGGCTCTTGTTGCAAAATGCTCAACTATTTCTTTTTGTTATTTTTCTTGCATATCATAAATTGTTAGCCCAAACCATTAGTCAACCCAAGTATAGACCATTAGCCTAAACCGTTATTTAGCCTGAACCCAAACCGCATCAAACCAAAACCGGCCCGAAATCGTTATTTTGCTAACGGGCAGTGTTTGGGCTAGGTGTATTTGAGCCTGAAACCGCTCCAAACCACACCATTGACATCCCTAGTTGAAAGGAATCATCAACTCACTGAAAGGCACACTGCATAAATACTTCCGAATGCAGGCTTTCATGGTGTCTTCGGGAACATGCTCGGGCTTTGACGAAAGGACTGAATTTTGAAGATCTTCTTTCTCTTTGGTCAGAGCATCAACCCTCATCTCATAATTGGAGTTTATTCCTTCCGAGCTTTTTACCTCCCGAGTTAAGGCCCCTATCTGACTAACCGCCAAATATCAGCCTTTGCATTCTCTCCTTCAAGTGTGAGAATTTTTTTCTTTAATCAGGCGACATCTGAATTGGCAGACTCCAGCTGCTCCTCATAGTACTGGATTCAAGAGCTATTGCACCCGATTCAATTCATAGCTTCCATATAACGATGGAAACCCTCCACAACAGTCCTGAGGAAGCAAGCATTGGTTAAAGAAATCAAAAAAGTTCTAGAAATCACATATTCGAAACAGTTAGTTACCTAGTAGAAGTACGGACGGATGCATCATCGTTCAGAGACTTAAAGACTTGACAGTCGGTGGGCATCAAGCTAAGAGAGCCCCATTCAGAAGCCTTCTCATACACTTGAGTGACCCGATTAGTAATTTTCAAGGTCCACTTGGGAACGAAGACGTCCCCTGATTCTTGATTCTTTTGCTGCCTCTTCGACGCAGCATCATCAACTAAGTCATGCTTTCTCTTGGTACGAACAAGAGCAAGGACAACTTCTTCCTCCTTAGCAGCTTTGGGGGCAGGTTTTGGCGAAGGAGGGACGGTTTTCTCAGCTTCTTGTCTTTCTGGACGAAGCGACTTGTTCTTTGCGGCCACAATCGCCTTGATGGCGTTAGCCCGAACAGCTTCAGAATTATACTTCGGAGGCACTGCGCAAAAAAGCAAGGTTAGAAAGACATTCGGGAAAAATAGTCTTAACTATCGAATACAACAGAGATTCAAAAAGCTCACTGGGGGCTAGACCCCAATATTGGAGGATGGCAATGTACTCCATCTCTAGACCATGGATCTCCTGACACGCCTCAATTGACTTGATCTTCTGGGCGGCCTTTTGACTGTCGGGAGACAATGGTATAGCACAGTTCGTTTCGGTATAGGAATCAACCTGGTTCTAGGCAATTGGGAAGTTGAGGTCGGATATAGGCACCCGACAGAAGAAATACCGATGCCACCATCCTTTGTGGTTGGAAGGGCAAGTACCCTCGGCCAAGATGCTTCCCGACCAACCCATATATACTTTGTTACACTTGGAAAGAAAAACCCAACCCAGAGGATTGGATTTGGACATGGTATAAAAAGGACAGAATAAACTGATGGAAGGTTTAATTGAGAGCTCATAGCAAAGCCCAAGGAAACCGATGATGTGACACTAGCTGTTCGGGAGGAGCATTCCAGGGCAAATCTCCCAATGATTCAGAACCTCAAAAAATAAAGGGGAAAAGAATGGAAGCCGAACACCACTTTCAAGGGTATCCAGGTAAAGCGAGAATTCATTAGGTGGATTGGAATTGGCTCTTTCATTTGAGTTAGGAATCCGAAGGAAATAAGACGAAGGGAAGGAGTAATAATCGATAGCAGACGTCAATTCGGCGTCAGTATAGTGAGAGACAAAATAACCAGGGCCTTGAGTAGATCTCTTGGATGGTCAGGAAGCCTTGGCAACAAATTTTGAAGTTTTTGGATTTTTAGAATAAAAAGGCAAGGTTGGTGCTTTAGATTTTTTTCTTTTTATTCACTTCTTCAAGCCTCTATCAATTATCCTATTGTCCCCATCTTCAGATAGTTCAGCAGAGATAGAAGCAGTAGCCTCGTCACCGGAATCGCCTTGACTGGCATTTCGCTTGGAGGAACCCTCATTAGAAGTCCTATCACTACCCATTACAAGGAGAGATTGATCCTTACTTCTAAGTTAAAAGAAAAAGAAAGTTCGAATGCCAGAGAGGTAACCGAAGTAAAACTAAGTAAGGAACGTAGAAAAGAGTTAATGAACTTACTTGTTCACCGGAGAAGAAGAAAGCTTGAAGAGCAAAAGACTTGCAGAGCGCAGAAGAGATAATGACGGAATTCGAGTTGCAAGAGAATGAAATTCGAAAAAGGTGAAGGATTTTAAATAGGCAAAGAAGCAATTGTGTGTGCGATCAGGATCAATTTGAATCAACGATCGCAATCGGGAGACGTTTCGAGAGGTTATAAGCAGGATCAAATAAAAAACTGGTGATGGGAAAAAGTTGTCGTTTTGAACGAAGGCAATGATGATCGCGGCTTGAATAGACACGTGTCGGCCCTCGCGTATAATACAAGACATTTGGGTGGCCCAAGGAAAACAGTAACGCAACATAATAAATGCAACTGACGTCCAAGCGAACAACTGACGGTTCGGATTCTCCATTAGAACAATCCATGTTCAGTTTAGACCAAACCAAGCCCTTTGTGTTCCTAAATGCTTGGTCTGGGGGGCTCATGATACGGGAAAATCATTACTGAACCAGGTCCATCCTCGGTTCAATCCTTAACTCCGGTTGAGAACGGTCAGACCATGGTTGGGTTCGAGCCAACCGGACTAATCACTACCGTGATAAAGAAGGAACCTTGCAAGTCCAAAAGACAGGCACGATCCCATGAAATTCGGAATCAATAACCAATCAAGAAAAAGTTGTTATCGCATATGGGAGTTGGCAATCGTGCAGGATATGGTAACTACCATGCACTCAAAGCAAGGGATCGTGTGATTAAGGGAAGTTACCTACCACTCCGCAAAAGGAGTCTAACTGTAAAGATCTTATGGTCACCAAGATATGGCACGAACGAATTCAACGATGGGAAATCCAAAGAACAAACTATATAATCAGGTAGCCTGCACAAGGTTGAGGTCAACTGAATCGTATTCCCAATAATCGTATTCAAATTTCTGCTTTGCAACTCGCCAGATCTTTGTGATCGGTTCCTTAATTGACTTAGCCTTCGGAGGTGGCCTTCTCGGTCGGGCCATGTCTAACATTGTTTTGCAGGTCATTCATCAGTGATCTAAGGGCTGAGCAGATTTTGGACGCATCAGTCCTCTTCAATTATTGTAAAGGGGAGTAGGAGAGAATCGAGAGATGGTGTCGACTGTAATAAAGTTTGGAGAGTTAAATTGGGTAATATTAGTAGAAGTTCTCTTCTTTAGGTGTTAACATTCTTAATTTCTAATTTCAAATACTCTTAAATGTACAAAACACTATTTTTATATATATATATATATATATTATATTGCATCCAAATCAAATAGAACTTATTGGTTTAAGAGATTAGTAGGTTTTGGTCTATATACGAATACAAGTTCCATCAAGTGAAATTTGTGATGAATTTTGATATGTATGGTAATCTCCGTTATGTTTTCTATTTTACTAATAAAAATGTAGATGAGTTATGAGCTGAAAGAAAGGGTGTTGAACCCGATGGAATCCTAACTTAAGAAATCCCCATAAAGTAGATTTTGACATAAAAATAATTCTATTTAGATTGCCAACCAATGGCACAACAATACTAGCTTCAATTTTGTTGTTCCAACTATAATTAATTCCATGACTAGTTGACTTGAGGTTGAACATACTTTAATTATGAACTTAAACATCTTTATTGTTGATTTTTTTAAGTTTTCGATCAATTTAATATATTCCATTTAATAAGTGTCATTTACGGGATTTTGGAAACACAACTCTAGATAATTTGAAGAAATCATAAACCATAATATTTGGACATTGAATAAGTGCTTTAAAAATATCATGTGCTATAAGTAATGGCTTCTAGTTTTTTTTGGAACATATAAATTGTGTCATTGCTTAATCTATTACAAATTATGACAGTTGCCCTTAAGAGTGAGGATAAATTATTTAATATTAAGGAATTGACATAGCCCAAACGGAGCTAGTGGAACAAAAGGATTGAGAGAATGACTTGCACATGCTGAAATTGGTCATAACCACGAGTAGAATTTCCTGCCTTGCAATGGTTTAGGAAAAACAGTGTGTGCAACTCACTCTCTTGATCCTTTCGTTCTAGTAGCTCAGTGTTGGTGCTAAAATTGCCGATAGCCTTAAACCGCCACCTTCGTACCGAACTCCTCAGATCTAGATTGACCTAGTTGGTTTGATTCCTCTGTCAGTCTCTCGTTTACTGAAAAATGAAACACACCGGTTAGAAACGAGGCCGATCGTCTTGATCGGCGTCGTGTCTCCGACGGTCTAGTCAGGTATGAGAAGATAATTCCTTTGAGCTCATAGGAGCTTCTGAGCTTATTCTAATGGAGTAAATCAGGAATTGTCCAGTGTTCAAACTGATCTGAGAGGGACTTACCTTTTACGAATCCTCCTTCCCCTTTTATATAGATTTTTCCCGCTCATAATGTTTTCAATCATGACCGTTGGATCATAGCTTCTGATTGGATGGCGATGATCATCTTTCCTTTATAATCTCGGGCGGACCCATAGATTCCTTCATCTCATCAACTGAATCCGGTCAAACCTGGTTAGACCGGTATAAACCGAAAGTGGATATTTTAGTCACAACACAAGCCCCCAAGCTTGCTGGTCAGGTCGAACTTGTATGAGACTCTGGTCAGGAGGCTTGAATCTTTCTTTTAAGGAACTCCAAAATACCATTTTGAGTTCTTATATCTTTTCCCAAGGAACTTTATGATTTTCAAAAAGCGATAACATTAGGTTGTCAAGTCATCATTAACTTGAATGTTGATCTGTGGCCCATATTCTCTTTATAAAATCACAACTTTCTTAATAATCAAACCATCCTCCGTAATCATTACGTTTCTGTGCTCAGCCCCCAAATCATCTTGCAGGCCAGCCGAAATCTCTTTCTTGTCAGACTTTTTCATACATTCTTAAATATAACTTTTCATCTTCCTTGACGTTATCCCCTCTCGCGCCGTTTGATCATAAATTCTGTCTCTTCCCAACGTACGGTTATTATGTCCTCCCTCACTTCTCTTATATCATCCTCGTGTTCTCAACTGCAATACCCTTAAATCCACCGATTGACTCCACGCGTCGGTTACGAAAAGTAATGACCATTGATCTTGAAACATCGTATGTTTCCCTCCACTTTTCAAGAAACCTCTTTCGCCTCTCTTCATTCTTTATATTTATTTGTCAACTGTCACCTGCTCTCATCCATACTCTGTCTACCTTCTTCGAGAATATCAAATATATTCATCTGCCATTTTCTATCACTCAAGTTTCCTCCTAAATTTCATTCTGCAAATTTTCCTCCTCTTCCTTTCCTGTTTCAACCATGGATCTTGCTTCCAACCCTTTTGCACCCAGTACATCTACACAGCCCATTGTGCATCCAAGTACCAAATGACTGAAAAATACCTCTGGTACTTCTTCTTCCTGTCAGAATCCTTCGGATTGGAAACCCTCTCCATATGCCCACGACGAAGTTATCGTTGCTTACACACCTGTGGACATGTCCAAGGAGAAAAAAGACTCGAAATACGCAGGTCCAGAGTGGTATCCTACTAAGGTAAAGAAGTCTCATCTGTCTTCTTACTTAGAAAATTACCACTTTCCTTCCAATGCCAGAATATGGGTTCCCGAACCTTCTGATTGTCCATATACCGTTGATCCCAGAGTTATCACTATTTATCTTGACCATCTTGAGTCAAGTTTCAGAATTGCTTTAATCCTGATAGTCCAATCCCTGTTGGATTATTATCATGTTTGCCCTTCTCAACTCACTCCAAATAGTTGGAGATTAGTTTATTGCTTTTTCGCCTTCATTCTTGGAATGAATTGCATTCCTTCTGTTGAACTTTTTAGGAACTACTATACTTTGAAAGTATCCCGCAAACGTGGATACATTCATTTTGCCAGAAGAACTTGTATTGCAAATGAACTGGGTAGAGAATCCCAGATTTTCATTGACTCTTCCATTCCTCATGACAACAAATAGTGGCGAGAAAAATACTTTTTCTGTGCCATTCCAAATCCAAATTTTCGCTCCCGATGGTGTTTGCATTCGTTGAACTCTCTTTTCCCTCTGAATAAGTCGTCCTGAACTTAATGAATATGATTGAGAGACCTGGGGCTTAATCTTTGCTGGAGCTCTGATCGATGCGGTTGATCGGAAAACTGATGCAGGCCTAGCCAACCATGGTCTTTTCCCAGGTAAAGGACAATAACAATGATATACTTTTTCCCCCCTTTTCCCTTATTATTATTATTATTATTATTATTATTATTATTATTATTATTATTATTATTATTATTATTATTATTATTATTTTAAGCCTTATCTTCACTTTATGCATATACAGGAACTATTGCTCACCAAATTCCCAGCGTCGCTGAACTTCGAAGAGTTGTTTCAGAAGAAGAGAGATCCGATCCCAAGCTCACCAAATCCACCAAGAAAAGAAAGCTCACTGCTCTCCGCTCCTCCAAGAGAAAACCCACCTAGAAGGAACCTTCTTCTGGTCAAGAAAAAGTTGACAGGCACTAGAGGATTCCGCTAGAGAAAAAACCGTCGTTGAAGGAAATCCTGATGTACAGCTTGTTAAGATTGTTGCTAGTAATACTCCTAGTATCAAGAGAAGAACTTCCAGAACTTCCAACACTTTGAGATGTAGGCTTCGGTCTACAGGTCCAGCCTCTGACCAGGGGTTATCTGGTTCTAAGAAGAGGAAGAAGAAAGAATCTGATTCTACCCCCATTGAAGAAAACAACCGTCAAGAAGAAGCCCCCACTGCTATTGAAATCAATGTTGAAGAAGTTACAGAATACATACCTCCCCCTACACCAGCCGAATTACCCCATGATACTTCAATTCTCCCAGAAAAGATGGTCGAGAATGAAGGTCAAGGTAAGGAAATTTTGATTACTCTTTTGATCATCTAAAGAAAATTGCTGAAGATATACTCGCTCATGCTGCAGGTGAAATCATTGAATAGATTGCTGATCAATTATTTGATGTGAATGTTGATGTTCCCAATCCTCCTTTGGAAGTTGTTGCTGAAGAAAATATATCTGAAAGTATTCCTCAGAATGAAAATATTTCTGTGAATGTTCCTCCTATTTTTTTTTTACCCTTACCAAATCCTGCTGTGAATGATGTCATTCCAAACATTAATATAGCTCCTGTTCCTGAAGAAAATGTCCAAAATACCCCACCACCTGAAGAAATCCTTGAAGTTGTTCCCCAAGAAATTAATGTGCCAGTTGATCCCCAAATTGGGCTTGGAGATCAAGAAAACATTGCAGCTGAAGATTTTGCTATGCAGGCTGATTCAAATGATGCAGTTGTGAATGTGGATCCTCATAATATGATTGAGGTTGCCAATCTCCAACCAAATCTTGGTCAACCAGATGATACCCAGAGCGTTGCTGACTCAAGAAATCTCTTTAACCCTGGATGGCTTTTGAAAGAGAATCATACAGCTAGCCATAATTGGGAGGTTGCCAGAGAATGGGGAACTAAGGGCAAGATTCCTCATGACAAGAGAGAAATAGCCCGTATGTCTGACCCTGATCTTTACTCGCATGGATGGGGGTAAAGAACAAATTTCTATCTTTCTTATGAAAACTGATCTACTATTGATTTTATGTATTTACTCTATTTGGTCTTTATTGATTAACCTACAGATGTTTTGGAGTTGCTTTCAATGCTTTTTCTAAAGTACTGGAAAGAGAAAAGGTTTTGTCTTAGGAAAATGACTGTAACAACCCCCGTATTTCTAAACTGAGATCCGTATTTCAGGTCTGAGAACTAGAAGGTCTAGTCGGGTAAATTTGTGGAGTGTCCAGATAGAAGTCCATGATCCATACCTTGAACCCATGGATCTGGATCCTTTGTTTGAAGAGCCTGCCTTGCTTGGTTTTTGGAATTCTGGAGGACAAGTGTTGTTCGGAGATGTCCGGAATGAAGGTAAGATCTCCCCCATCTCTTCTTTAGGGCTAGGTTGGTCTTGGATATCAACCCCCTAGCAAAAGCACCCTTGTATGGGGGCAGTTGCTAGTGGCGGTCGATCAAACCAAGCGACCGCCCAGTCTGTTTTCGGGGATTTTGCCCTATTTTGCCCCCTGACTTCTATAAAAGGTAACCCTCGTCTAAGTAACGAATATTTTATTCGTGGTTGCTAAATTTGGAGGTTAGACGGCTGCGGGGAAATTCCAAAAGTGGATCTGAAGTGCTGGCAGTGACCTGGAGATCAGTCCTTCCCTTTTTCTGGCTTTCTGACGTGAGTTAATGAATTTATCCTTTGTTCTTTACTCTCTTTGTCTGTTAAATCAGTGTTAACCCATCCCCTCATCATGGTGGTTACCCTCTTTGATCATTGTGACTCTCTTTCCAATCTACTTGAGATGAATTATCCGTAAACAAAACCCTATTTTCGTGAGAAGGATAATCCAGTCAAGGGGAGAGTTCTGGGTAACCCAATGATGGTAATTACTAGGATTTCCTTCACCCTTTGGCTTTGGGAGTATTAGATTTGAGACTTAGGTCATGATTACGTACTCGAAATCCGGATTGAAAATGAGTAATCAGAAGCCTGAGTTTCGGATTGAAACTCTCTGTTTTTGGGGCGGTCACTAGTGGCGGTCGCTCAACTTAAGTGACCGGCTGGTAAACAGAGACCAAATGACTTTTGGTTCTGATTCTCTTTGATTCAATTAACTTATATAATATTGTAACACTTTGTTTAGGTATACACTGTTTGAAAAGAAAGACTTGTAATAG